>NW_013670259.1:18887-31279 GCF_000517525.1 Limulus polyphemus
AGTGGGAGATTTGATTTTATTATTTGAACCTAGCCAATCTAACATCCCAGAGTTAGGTATAAACACCTAATTGTTCGGTGAATTAAACATCTGGTAATCGTACACCTCTAAAAAGACGAAATAAATTCTCTCTGTTAGAAAGGATTTTGTTTAATCCAAATATTATCTGGCTCAATAAATCTTAACTAATGAGTGTTACATTGTTTTACTTACAAAAAACAAAAAGCAATATGTTGAATTATAAGAACATTTGTTTATTTACGGACATTCAACTACATTGGAGATTAATGCTGTTTAGCATAAAGTAGTCTCTGACGTCTGAGTTGATCTTGTTGAAATGCAGTATTTTCGTCAATTAGAGATTGAATTTTTTCGCAAACATACACGTCACATCCACCAGAAAAATTTCTACCGAAACGAGCCGCTGCCTTCAGCCGAGCTTTAAACTCCATGGGTATGTGCTTGCTTCTGAGAAGATGTCCTAACAAGCTAAATATATTGTTCAAAAATTAATCTAACACTTAGGAAGATACTCTATATATTATAGCGAATTGTTCACTATACTAGATATACTACCTTTACTCAAGATTCTACAGCTAACTTTAAGTCACACACATATATGTGTGTACAGTTCCGAACTCGAAACTCTCTAATGTACAAAGCTCAAATATACATGGGAATCTCATTTTTATTTAAGCTAGTAGAACTGACTCATCAGACACAAAATTTATCCTATCTATACGTAATTAATAAAGATTACAGTGCCCTTCTATACAAAGAAGATTAAAAATAAATTAATGAACTACATAAGCAATATTCGAGTACTTGAGTAGCCATATGAGTATAATGTGATAAAATCTCAAATGATCACAGATAATTTCTACTTTCAATTCTCAAATACAAATACATAATGCATGGAAAAGTTAGCTTGTTGTACAGTTTATTGCTCAGAGCTAAACTGTTGCTATTCATCTTATAAGACATTTGTAACCATATGCACAGTGCATTATAACCAAATTGATCGTACACACAGTAATATTATTTCTTAAAACTTAAATAGCCACACACGCTCTCTTTATTATTGATAAAGGCAAAGTAATATTATGAACAACAGATACAGATCTAAATTAACGTTTGTACGACAGATATACATCAAAGTGTCATTTGCACAACATATACACATTTGAGTGACAGTATGCATCACATATGTGGGTTAAAGTGGTTGTATGCTCGACAGTTAAGGCCTAAGTGTCATATACACCTCAGATTCAGGTTTAAATCATCGCATGCACGACAGATGCAGGGCTAAGTGCCATATGCATGATAGAGAAGGTCTAAGTGTTGTACACACAACAGATACAGGTCTAAGTGGTCGTATTGTACTCATGTACTATGTGATCGTACGCATGACAGTTACAGCTCTCATTGGCATTATGCACGAGATACACATCTAAGTGATGTTAGGCACGTCAAATACAAATCCAAGTAGTCATGTGAACAACAGAAGAAGATGCAGGTGTCAATAATAACAAAACCTAACATAAAAGAAACCAATTACTTATCTAATTATTTTCACACACAAGTTGTATCTGAAGCTTCCCTATGAAACAGTGAATAATTTTACAAAGTACGCCTAACGGAAAAAGTAATATTTTAAGAAATTTCCAAAATCTTCCAATATATTTCAAAGCAGCTACTTTAGTTGAACTTTGCTACTTCATTTATAAGTAAATATGTTTGTGACGAACAAGGAAAATATAAATATAGTGTGATACATACATTGACGAGACGGTTAACTCAATTTCGGGACTTCTTCTGTTTACAGGATTGCTGAACTCACAAGCTAGTTTCTCCAAGCAGTGATCGTTTTTATCCAACATCCCGCTACATCGGAGGTAGTTTGCCATCATAGTTTCTTGCTGATCTGTATCGTAATGGATCTTTTGTAAATACGATGCTACAGCCTGAATTTCTTGTACTCTTTCTTTTTCGCTTTCTTCTGCATATCTCCGGCGTCTTTTTCTACCTGCTGCTCCTGCCGTCACTGTCACCGTCGGAATGGTAAGGGCAGCAGGCGCAATTAGTAGTCCTAGCAAAGGTGCCAGTAAAATTGGAATGCCTGCTAATGCTATAGCTGCAGCCTTCTTGGCTTTAAAGTTCTTCTTCTTTGGTCTAAAACCGTAGTAATAAGATCCGTGATATTCCCATGTTTCCGGTTTTTTGTGGTAGCTATATTCATCATTTGCTGTGGACGGGAAAAGATTTACTAAAGCAAAATATTGTTTATTCACCTAAAAATATGTATTTCATTTCACAGACGTTTACTAAATGTAGCTTACCCAAAGTTTCAGTGGTGACACAGTGTTCGTTCGACAGCTTCATGGAAGCCAAAAGATAGTTCTGAATGAGAGTTCAAGAATACCATACGTATTCAAAATCCAGAAATTATGGTAGGTTTGTTTGTAATTAAGCACAATGCTACACAATGGGCTATCTGTGCTCTGGCCACCACGGGTATCGAAATCCGGATTCTAGCGTTGTAAGTCAGCGGACATACCGCTGTGCCACTGGGGGCAATATGATAGGTACACACATAGCCAATTGACAGAGGAAACGTTCGAATCAATACGCTAAACAAGAATTATAGTAATTTCGCTAATCCTCAAAGAAAAACATAGCAATTCACAAGGTTGTTCAAAGTTACTTCATATTTTAATAACTTCTATTTGGAAGTATTTGATTTGCAGCACCGGAACTCGTGTGGTACTTCGTCACTGTGTGTGCCATGCTTATCTATTGTTCACATACACTGGCACCTCACACTCAAACAGATGAAACTTTAATAATTTAATATACTTATACGGAGCAACTAAATTTTGGACTCCTTTCTGAATATTTTAAAGATTTTAAGCTATATAGAGGCAGAGTTCACTAGGACATTGCAATTGCAATGAGAAAAAACTGACGTAGTGACATAACTCATCAGTTTATTACTAATTAATGATTTTTCATAAAGTAAACTGCTTACATTTTTTTTCATTTAAAGAATGAGATAAGTGATATATTAAGATATTCCTTTGTTATTTTGCCGTTCCAATTAACCATCTTGAAATTTCGTATATTGCCAAATTGGCACATTATGTTCAATAGGGATCGTTCAGTTCACATGGTAAATGTAGTGGAACAAGCACTAGTTAATAATAGATCAATATATACTTGTGTTCCTCTATTGCTAGTTTAATAGAATACAAAATAGACGTATTAGAAAAGTTTCTTAGAAAATTATAGCAAAGAGAGATACATTAAGTGCTCAAGTTCCCACTGACGAAGAAAGCACTTATCCATCCCGAAGTATAATGATAAAATAAAGTAAGCAGGTCAACATAACAGTTTGTCAAATTCCCCATAATAAAGAAACTGTTTTTGTTTGGTTATTTATTTTAGAATTTTCTCGTAAAGTTACATAAGGACAATCAAGTTTGAGCTGATATACTAGAGAGAAGGGAGATAGTAAGCAGCATCCACAGCCAAATTCTGGGCTACACTTGCCTGTCTGAACAAAGAGTTTCCACAATCACTTTTTCAGCGTTTCTCCAGCAATGAACGCGAATCGTGAATCCGTGGATTCACAATCCAGACACGTTAATCTTTAGGTTCGGCCACGAGGTTTTCGAATTATATTGGTCAGGAAAGAAGTTTAGTATGTGCGCCACACCAAAACAGTTATTCATATAGTGTCATTATCACAGGAGATTTAAAATGTTTTAGAAAACTCCATTAGTTTGTGCTTGTTAATAATAGAATAACTTGAGAGTAAGAATCAATAAAGTAATATTGTACTTATACAATATCTAGTATGATTAGTCGAGAACAAGCATCAACACATATATTCCTACTTATGCACTATCTAGTTAAATAAGTCGTAGGAAAACTTGCAGTAACTATGATGTTTTATGCTATAAAGCCTATTAGATCTCAGACAGATAAAACAATTCGAAATGATGTTTGAAAATATTGTTATATTGAAATATTCTTTCATTAACATTTTCACATTACTTATTTGTGCCCCCCAGTTGGCACAGCGATATTTTTGCGGACTTACAACACTAGAAATCAGGTTTCGATAGCCGTAGTGAGCAGAGCACAGATAGCCGTTGTGTAGCTTTGTGCTTAATTTAAATAAACCAAATACTTATTCGTTATCTCTAAGTTTTTAATCATCACGCTTTGCCATAAGTTGTTTTGTTTTCAGGGTTACAAAATCTTTAAAACTTTAATTATAAGAATCAACGAAAAGTTAAACCATTTCAATTGTACATTCATTTTGTATTTTACAATTAGATCAAAGTCAAGATTAAATCCACATAAATTAAGAATATATTCACGTAAGATAAGACTAAATCCACATAAATTAAGGACGTTAATTAAGGCATCGAACCCCCACCGAGGGTTTTCTTTTAAAGAGAGATTGGATGTTGTAGCATTTTATGTAAGCCAATAACACAACTGTTGGTACTTTGTACTTTCATAATTCTTGCTGTTGTATGATGTTATAGTAATTAGAAACCCCGATGTTGAACTTCTGTAGTTTCGAAATGTTTGACATTTTAGGATACTATATAAAGTGATGCTACATTTTCTAGTTTCATTATGCTTGTTATTGTGTCCCTCCGTACATTTACGCTACAATTCGGGGTACAATTATCCGCGGTGAACACAGCAGATAGCACAAAGTGTGTATTTTTTTAACAAACAAATAAGCTCTTATGCCTAAGTTATGGGAATGTAATAACACTATTTCTGGTAGGGGTGCTTACCTGGTTTATGATGCTTGACGTTATATGATGCTATAGGGAAGTAATATCCCTGTTGTTGTTTTTTACTTCCGAACAAGGCTCTGGGAATTCTGTTCTTCATTGTGTTATTACTGCCTCTTTCGTGTTGTTCATTATTAATACTACTTCCCACTCCAAGTGTCAAAAGAAACAGCAGAACAATAAACGCAATCTTCCATATATGACCATTAGAGGGCCTAGGATAACAACAAAAAATACTGGTATAATGAGATTTATTATATGAGATGTCCTTCATTTCACAGAAAGCAGTTCATTGTTACTGTAAAGGCAGAATGCTAGTTAGACGTCCGGCCTAATGCATGGAAATAAAAGGTATATTTTTACACGGGAATATCATTCATGAATTAAGTGGTATTTCACTTAAGATAATTAACTTGAATATCCCTATCGAGTGCTAGCAGGAAATTTATTTAAATATTCTGAACTCGAAACATTATGGCTTTGACAAGATATGAACACAAATGCAAAGCAGTAGTATGTTATATTAAAACAAACTCTACGAATTAATAGCTAACAAAATAATCTAAATGAAACTTTTACCACCAACTCATCAGCAAGGATTCGCATAAAGTTTTCTAAATTAGCCCCTACCAGTTGTAATTAAAGATCAATAAATACATACCACAGATTAAACTTCGTGTTCTAATAAAATAAAACTCCATAATTATTATATACATTTCACCATTATAAGAGGCCTAATAGTAGTGCTTTGGTTTGCTGACCCAAACTGTGCTGATGAGCCTTGAATAGACAAAACTGCTAATCAAACGACGCATTAGGCCTCTACGTCACAGATTCTCTTTTCAATTTCACCTCTGGTGAAAAAGAAAGAAATCTCTAACAAATCTATACAAAACATATTTTGGTTTCATATACATTACTTTTACGCTATCGTTCGTCATAACAATATGACACAACCATCTTTATTCGGGTGATAACGTTCTATTGTGATTAACAATCTTATGCACGAGCCACTAAAAATTAAAATGTAATATTCACATTTGTATTTCACATATTTATTTTTCTTTCTGCCAAAATGCTACATAATGCTAATGATTTGAACAGTATGAAACATTTCCCTTCCATTCAGTTACCTAACAAAATTCAATATGTTGAGTAACTATCAATGTACAGGGAAGAGCTTAAGATTCTAATAGCCATCATATAAAAAGCACATTCTGTCATCAGCTTCAACTAATCAGGGAAGATAACTCTAGTAAATATAATTTCGAAACCTACTAAACTTCTATGTTGCACAGAAAAGACACGCCACTAGTTATACTATTGCTTACGGCAACTATCATAGACAAGTCACTCTACGAGATATATAGTCACCTCCTTCTGACAATCACCAGATATAATTTCATCTTCTGTCAAAAACTACATGGACACCATAAACAAGTCTTTTCACCAGATATAATTTCATTTTCTGTCAACAACTACATGGACACCATAAACAAGTCTTTTCGCCAGATATTACTTCACTTTCTGTCAACAACTACATTTAGCACAAATAAACTATTTCAGCGATTACTGTTCTGCTTTTTGTGACCAATCTATATTTCCCCAGAGCTCCATTCTACCAGATTTAATACTATTTTCTCTTAACGATTTTAGCTCTAACAGAAAAGCTATTCCATCAGTTAACATTTTTTGCTAAATACCTTTGATTTTGAAAGAAAATGACTTTTAAACTTTAAAATATCTCTTTCTCTAAATATTGCAGTTTCCATTAAATATTCATTGCCTGTGATATTTCTTTCCTTGTTTCCACTCTCAATTCATTCCACGATAATGTTCTTACTATAAGTCCCATTTGCAGGAACATTTAATCAATACTAATTTATTTCTATAAATTATTTTTTCGTTGCTTCTCAGGAAATCTAATTCTAACAATAGCTTGCTTATACTTTTAACAACAACTCCAGAACTGGAAATAGAATATCATGCAGGGAATATAGAAAAAGACAGCAAATAAACAATACATAATAATATGGGAAGAGTCCAGAATATTAACGCCTATTTATTCAGAGTTCTAAAAAGATTGCTATATCTCAAATATCACCGACTTTTCTGTTGCAATATTCCATGTAAATAAACTTACCTTTCAGAGAAAGTACCTAGTTCAGCAAAATAAGCTATTGTTTAGGAATTTTAGTCTTCAAACTATCATTTCAAAGACTTCAAACTTCAAATAAAAAACATTAAATTATGCACACAAAGAATTATAAGTATTATCATCGCTCATTAATAAGATTGATGAATTTTTAGAATATTTTTCTTTGTAATGCTCCATAATTTACCTTAGAACCATAAAGATTGGCTTTATCTTGCCCATCAAGAAAATGGTTGTTTCTAGAGGAACTAGTACAGTACACGATGGACTCTTGATACCCACTACATATAACAATATACTCGCCACAGTATTTATAACTTTTATGCATGGTTGTCTTTGATGCTTAAGTACCCTAGTGACATATTTTTACTGAATTTTAAAATCTAGGTTTCATGCTATTTTCTTTGTCGCGAGTATTATTGGAAGAGTGCCAAGATCAAGTCAAGAAATGTAACTATGTTTTTTACGGGTTTATTAAAGAGAATTAGCTGAATAGCAACGTTGACGTCAAGTGCACATTTCTTACCACAGTTCATATTAACAATATAAAAATCACACGCTTTAATGCTTTTCGTGTATCCTTTAGAGGTTAAATCACGGTCGGTAGCATCCTAAGATTGTAGTGCTTAAAACCTCTATGGTCAAACAGGTTGAACTTTTAGAGGAAACCGAACGTTCGCTCGGTTAATCATAATATACAGCCTTTCATAATATGAACTTTTGTTACTCACTAACAATCCAAAATTCAAATCCAGTGCATCGCACTATTACTAGACCATTTCTTCACTAATATATACAACTTTGCACACCCTATGTACTCTTAAATCACAAAAAGCAGATTAATTTAAACTTTGAAACACTAACCTACTGGCCTTGTCCTTAAATGCGAGTATACTTTACAAAACATTTGTCTGCTATCAAATACAAAGTTGTGAGTTAAGTATTTCTAAGTGGTGGCAATATGTTAAAACAGTTTGCGACGCATTTATTTTAAGTGTGTACGGTATGCTTTCCTTATCCTCTCCATTTCATATTATTATTATTTATTAAAAATTCCGTAATTTTGGTTTTGTTCCTTCGTCTATTAATTGTCAGTCCATTTGATTCAAACCACGTCTAATAAAAAGTGGTTTTAACAAAGATGCAATCAAATATATGCATATACATTTATATGAAATTTGTCTTTTTCTTCCTTTACTACAGCCTTTAATTTGCTTGATTACTTTAGCGGTTTCTCTTATAATTTAATAATACTCAGTTTTACTACAACACTGTTCACTTAGATTGTGTGGTAACTGGTTTTGTTAGGAAATAACTTTTCCTAAGTTTGACTCTAATATTCTTAAAATTAAATATGCTAGTGAAAGGAAAATAATGTATGAATGACGCAACTGATATTTACCTCAAATCATATTCTTTCAATAAAGAAATATAATGACAAAAAAAGACAAAATTTAAATTTCACAGAATTATTAATATAATTTAATCACAAAATCCTAAGTTTGTAAAACATATCAGAGACAGTGCAAAAACTTCATAAAATTATATAAAGCAATAACAAGGAGAAAATCAAACATATAACAGATCTATTAATAGATATTGATCACGCATTTAAAAGGTTGGTTTATTAACAGAAATTGATCAAACATATAACAGCTTTATTAACAGATATTTTTGAAGAAACAAAACTTCCATTTTAAAGTCTAATCTCAAATTAAGCTCCCTGAATTAAATATTTTAACACTACTTTATGTGACAAGCTTCTTGCATTAGATAATATTATGCAACTTTTGCGACATTGAACAGTTAGAAACCTAAATTACTATTTTATATATAGATTAAAAACAAATAGAGACATTGAGTGTAAGAAAAGCAAAATAATAACAATAGAATCAAATTTTTCTAATTCCAAAAGACATATTCATAGAGATAAATACATAATGTATGTTACTGAAGAACAAACAAGTTCCTAAAGTTAATATTTATTTCCAATGTTATATGAAAACAACGCAAGTTACAGTAGATTGATGCCTTCAGTGCTGTTTTAGGGAGGAAGACGAACATAATATCAGTATACAAAATGGTAACAGTTCTTTGGTAATATTGTTTACGGATATTTACAATCCAGGTCTCTTACAAATACTCAAATGTTATAGTAATACCGCCTGTCTAATTGTGGAAACAAAGGTTTGTTTTAAAAACAACTAAAAATGACGTTTTTATTTTAATAGACTGGTGCGTCACATGAGCTAAACGGATAGGTTTGAGACCCCAAAGCTCAGGCATAATTTTTCTTAAATTAGAACTGCCGATAAAGTGAGAGCCACCTATTAGCAAGACTCGCCGCCCTTACGATGAACAGAGGGACAGACTGTAGTGTAATGTAAAAATGTCGTGTATATTATATAGGTAAACCAGTAATGTATTTACTCAAGAAGAAATTAAGTTTTATGAATATGAAGACCAACCTACAATTGTAAGCTTGAGACACAATGATTTGTAAACTTAGTTTGTTAGGCTGTTATTTTGTCTCGGATAAACTTTGTTCATTAAGCTCATTTACCAATAATTTATGGTGGTACTGTGTATTTTATGTACTAAAATAGTTTAATATGTGTGTTTATATCATAACTAAAGGCCTCCATAACTTAAAAAATATGTAAATCTTTATTATTACAGATTTTCACTACTTTAATACAAGTTTCTGTACTTAGTAAACTCTATATGGACAGAATGTGTCCACCTTGAACTCTTAGATAGTAACATATGGTCAAAGTACAAGTATATCTTTCTTTCTGTTTGTACTGAATACTCAGTAAGTCGTTGATTAGTTTTCAGCGTCTCTTTGGCGAGTTGGTTATATCTGGAAACAGAGATGCTGGAAACCATCCTTTCTCTAAATCGGACTAGTGAGATGACTTGGGTGATATAACACTGTGATAAAATTTCGTGAAGTTAGAGATAGAATATAATCTTAAACTTTTTTTTTCTTTGATTTGACATAGGTGATAACATACGGTTCACTATGCATCCATTGCAGAAGAGAAACCTTATATATAAGGAGCAAGTGGCTAGTTGTACGTGTTCATAGACATTTTACGTGCCACCTTTAGTTAGCACGTATGTAATGTTTTAGATTAAAAGTATCACTGTTTCCTTGATAAACGATGTTAAGAAAGCAGATAGGTTCAAAAAATCAATTAAAGACAAAAATTCAACTGTATTGTTTGTTTGTTTGGAATTAAGCACAAAGCTACACAATGGGCTATCTGTGCTCTGCCCACCACGGGTATCGAAACCCGATTTCTAGCGTTGTAAGTCCTCAGACATACCGCTGTGCCACTGGGGGGCATTCAACTGCATAACACGAGCGCTGTAAAAAGTTGGGCTTTTTCTCATCTCTGACAAACTGGGAATGACTAACTACAACTAAGTGTGATAAAATGTGGAATAAGGTCATAGCAGACGACCATGACAACCTGGAAGTGCTTTAATTAGCTTACAATGGATTGCTGCAAGTGTGTCTCATTTTCGTTGTGCAATACTGTAGGTTTAATTGATTGTTTGCTTTGTAGCTAAGCACAAAGCTACACACAAATGGCTATCTGTGCTTTGCCCACCACGGGTATCGAAGCCGCTGTGCCACTGGTGGCATACTGTAGAGCACTAAAATGTAAACTTTAAAAATATTATAGAGGTTTGTTTCAAAAAGAAAACAAGGGAAACTATATTGAGTATTGATAAAGTAAAATAAAGATGTGATAGGAAGATCATTTAAAAAGAAAATCTTAAGTTGATAGAACTAAAAAGTGAAGAAAAAACATGGAAAACTATCATAAGTAAATTATAAGTATTAAGAAAAACTGGGGAAAAAATAAAGAATTCACAAAACATGTGAGAAAGGAAAAACTTTTAATCATACTTGTCATCAGACATTAGCATTAGGACTATTATACTCTCCAACCATGCATTCTTCATTCAGTCCATGTTCGTTTTTCTCTGTATGGGAAAAGTTGTTAACCACTGGGATTGTGTAGGTTATCAGAACCAGTGTTTACGATTCTCACCACAGGCTGGAATTGCCTATAGCTAACAGAGAGAGGTGGGAATGCCATTTGAGAATAATATCCGTCAGCTCCAGCTATCTGACCATCAGGTGGTGTAGAGTATATCTTGGAAAGAGACTGAGGGCCTCCAAAAGCAGTCATGAGCTATCCTGAAAACAGCAGCCCTGCAATATGTGTACATGTAGTGAAAGCTACATGTCCATATAAATGGTGAAGCCTCTAGACAACAAGAAGAGCTGGTACCTATCTGGATAGTATCACCTCAATCATATGTCAGTCAAGGAATCACAGGCAGATCTTTGCATTCACTTCCACAGCCTAATGGTGGTATAAATAAGCAACTTATCTATCAACCTGTAGAGGGATGGCTAACAAGAACATAGGTCAGTTCTTGAAGAATTTCAAACAAGTAATTACCTGGAATGGTTGGACTCAGAGATATGTGATGCAGTACCGGATACTGAGCTTAAATGCTCATGAAACTGCTACTTTCAGTGACTGAGGTACATTTGTATCTGCGCTATGCCAAAACTTCAACATAGCCATCTACTGGTCAAAAATTAACGCTTTAAAACATGGAGAGAGTATTCCATAAGAACTTCCAATACCTACCTAAAAAGGCTTATCCTAGTTTGTCATTACCAACTTGTGAAATAATTACAATTGCTAAGTTCATTAACTCTATCATGGTTGGTGAGCTTCTCTCAGGTGTCATATGTATCCGAACTTCAAGATTTAAGTAAAAGTAATAACTCTACAATTATTTTAAGGATTTATAACTCAAACATATTTTAAATATTTTAGAATATTTATTTTGTCATCTTGAGATATTTATCGAAACCATTATTTAACAAAAGTGTATGTGTGTGTCAGCTCATAACTGGCAAACTGCTGGACACGGATAGTCACCAAACATGGCATGTAATCTTATGGACACCGGAGAGCGTAACGGAGAGTCGACGTTTGTATGTAGACCCTCCCCACCCCAAAGTGACCCTCGGAGGTCCCTTGGGTTAAATGGGTACATCAGATAGTCTAGTGCAATATGCATAGCAAATATATAAGAAAATGCTCAAACTTTAATTTCTACGCAGCTTCTAAAAGTCTCCTCTGTAAACAACACATTAGTTTTTTTCTCTGGCTTTCTTAAAGCATAGGTTTATACTTATAATGGCTGGAGACGGCTTGAATGGGTAATGAGAATAAACTTTAATATAAGTTTAACATAACAGCAAACGTTGTACATTATATTAAAGTTTTTCTTCATTACCCATTCAAGCCGTCTCCAGCCATTATTAGTCTCAAAGTGGGTTCCTCGTCATCGAATAGGTTTATACTTATAATGGCTGGGGG
>NW_013670259.1:31289-37196 GCF_000517525.1 Limulus polyphemus
TATAGTATAGTATTAGTATAGTACGGTAGAGTACGTAGTAGTAGTAAGTAGTAAGTAATAAATAATTAATATAGTACGTATAGTTTATTATTATTATTAATTATTATTATTCTCATTACCCATTCAAGCCGTCTCCAGCCATTATTAGTCTCAAAGTGGGTTCCTCGTCATCGAATAGGTTTATACTTGCTAAGAAACCATAATATTTTAATATTAGAGTCGGTAGACATACTACAAATATGCACACTAACATATTAACAGTGACACATAGTTTTACTTTAAAAGCTAATTGCTACTCACTTTCTTTTGTTTCTCTACCCAATAAGTCCAAAAATAAGGCAAGAAAAATTGCTAAGATACCAAACCAGATAGTGAACATCCCACCAAATTGTTCATCTTTCTTCTTATTACTTCAAAGAAGACAACTCTACAACTACTTTGTCACTAACGTCAGTTTAAACCTAAATCCACTCTATGTGTTTCTGGGCAGTTCACGATGTCATCGCTTAGTCGTAATTAAAAAAAAAAAAACGTTGTTATCATTACCGCTTGAAGTTAGCTTTCTTTCAGAAACTTGGTGTTCCTTTAAAAACTTTAATAACATAGTGAAACAGAAATTATTAGCCAATAGTAGATGAATATTACCTGACGGTAACATGTAGAATGCTCAATGATTTATACACTGTACAATCAGTTCTTTAGGAAGCCAACCCCTATATTATGTATGAAGTGAAAGAGTAAAAGAAAACAACAATACACATAATATTTTATTTTATTACACAAATTCATAGAATACACTTACTTTCGGTAAGGACAAAAACATCACAAAACAAGTAATAAAATACATTTTGTAAATGCAAAATTATGTAGGGATAGCAGTGGCAAAAAAATGCAAACAAGAATATAGGGATGATACAGTTATACATAAATCATCCCTACATGACTTTCAATATTAACGTTTAATGTTACACTGTAAAATGCATACTTGACTTTAATATTACAGCAGTTGGAAGTTATGTATTCCTGATTATTGGTATGCAGTTTGTTTATCATAATATCATGGTCGTGTCAGTGTAGTGTAACTAAGATCCTCGGATTTACGTACACGGAAAACCAAGTTAAGTCAAAACATGTCTTGATTATTACAGACTATTACAGGTTCTCGCTACGAGGTCGGTCAGTTCGACCGACCTCGTAACTATTTTTTACTCGTACGTTTTAGAGTGTAACACTAACTTTTAATATTGAAAGACATGTAGGAATGATTGATGTATAGCTGTATCATCCTTATATTCTTCTGTGCATTCTTTTTGGCACTACCATCCTTACATCATTTTACATTTACCAAACATTTTTATTACTTGTAAAAAAAATACCTATGTTTTGTTTCTCAGTTGAATTTATTTTTCCTTCTCTGACTATATTGGTATACTTCCTTTTATTACTTCACAACTTATACAGCTAGAAATGGTTTTGATACAAGTGGTGGGCAAAGCACAGATAGTCCATTGTGTAGCTTTGTGCTTAATTACAAACAAACAAACAAATTGTTTGTAACAGCGTATTTTATTCTTCTCTAAAGTCATTTTCATTAAGGATATTGATTATAATCTTTAAAATAATTTAGAACAATAATATTATTATTAATTCCTACATTTAGGTAGATTAATTTGCATTGCTAGCTCAGTCTATATGGGTTTAGGAATAACCTAAGTCTACTAAGCTGGATGAACCTCGAGGAATGTTACTGAGCTTAGACTAAAAACTTAATTAATAGTGAGTGTACCCAGATGACAAATTAATGCATTCCAATCACCTACCGTTTGGTTTTCTGATGCATTGATTTATTACATTATACACTTCTCATCACTTCGTTATATACAACTGACCTAATTAAGATACTTTTGAATTCTGATCCACATAATTTGTTTACTCTTGATCAGAAGTTACTGATCATTATATGGATATAACTATAAACGTATAAAAGAAGTTAAGTAAAATACGTACGTTGATGACTGTATAAGGAATATCAAATCAATTATTACATCTGAATGTACAGATGTAGCTTGAAAGAATACATAACTTGTAAAAACGTTAACAATTTTTGTGGCTTGAAAAAGTGCAAAATTGTATTCTTGAAGAGTTTTTATAAGAGTGTGTAAATGCTATGATGTCTAAATTATCCAAAGTTAATGTTATAACACCATTTTACCAAGTTCAGTTGTAAATTAAGTTTAATTAGTATTACATTTCAATGTAATGACAGCTGGAAATAGCCTGAAGATAAATAGAGAGAAGGTGTAGTATATGAGCATCATATCTAAGTCTTTCTATAACTTAGGATATTAATATATCTTTATTAATGTAATTTTTATCAATCAAAGTAGAATTGTTTAACTTACTTATAAGTTGTACACAAACGAGATCTTGAACTGTGCTAATCTTCACTTAGACAGACAGCTTTGACCAGCAGATAATATTTAAGAGGAGGAAGTGTGTGGACATATAAGGAGATATGTGGAAACAGAGATGCTGCTGGAAACCCTGCTTTCTCTTTCTCTAAATGGGATTAGTAGGATAAGATGGCACTCTCGGAAATTACGTTAGATCTTGGGATTTAATATAATACTAAACAAAGTTAGCTTTTTTCTTCAATTTTGCCTCAGTGATCGTCCTGTGAGGATCTTTGATCACTGTGTAGTCATCATAGAAAACCAACTTTAGATATAAAGAGCAATTTCTTCGTGCCATCAAGTTGATAATCTAGTTGTGTTTGTTGTACTATCTTTATTGTAAATCAAATATTTATTTACTGGAGTTTTTCTAAAACAAATTTATTGTGTGGCTTATTACTTGTATTTTTTTCTTTTTTTTTGGATAATTTCAGAAAGTTAACAATAGCTTGTTGTAAGAGTTCTTTTGTAATTTTATTTGTTTACATGAATTCATTTGAATCAGTAGTGCCTGTACTCAAACAAAGAATTGCTTAAAGGATTATATTAGCGTACAATTTAGAAAAGTCTCGCTGTGGTAAACACATTGCTTTATTTAAATACTGAAAGACAACAATACTGAGAGCATTATTTATACAGGAAACGTCGCTAGAAGTATTTATGGTCTACTACTTACGTTTGTACTATCTTTAGTCTTGCAGTAAACACCTTAATCCTTTGTTGTAATAAATAGAGCATTTCTTTAATGTTTTTAAGTAAATCTACCAAGAAATACTAATAATATATCATTAGCTCAGAATGCAAAATATCTTTTCTTATTTACGCGTAGCAACTTAATTTGCTCTTTACACACTTAGATGATGCATGAGGAAGATTCAAGTTAAGTCTTATATAAAAAAATCTCGAAAGGGAATATGAATATTCAACCTGAACGACACCTTAGGCGCACGTGGGGTAATCAGGTAAGTTAGATACCTTTATTGTTCAGGCATAGCCAACCCTAATTTTCAACTACTGACCAGTGAACAGCATTTTCCGCCAAAAGGCCTTTGTCTGGATCTTTGAACTATTGAACGGCATCAGCCGTCACTTTTATAGCTGAAAGTGTGGAGCGTGCTCAGTGGCACCAAGTTGCAAACCTTGGACCCTTCGATGACCACTAGGCCACGTCTGATCTATGTTGAGATGGCAAATAATCGTGTTCGAAAACATAATTATTATAGTTGTGAGAGGTAATGGTACTGAGAGTTTTAACATTAAATAAAAAAGTGGGAGAAGTTTTATGTGATAAATTACAAAAAATGTCAGATTTTAATAAGATATTCGTAATTTATTGTAATCTCTTGATTGTGCACGTGATAATGTACTTTTATTATTGCCTTTATTTCCAACAAAAGGCTTGTGATTCTCCTTTCATCAATATATTACTTTACAAAACTCCTAAATGACTGTATTATTGTCACGTGGTTAGAAAAAAGCCAATTCGGCATATATTTGAATATAATAAAGATGATCCTGATTTTTCCAAGGATATTGTCTTAAATGTCAGAAGATTTCGCCTTTGTTTTCTCTTATTTTATGTGATAACTGAAATATATGCAAGATTGAATTTGAGATTGAGGGCCATGAAATCATATTTCAAAGCCAAAATAAATTACGCAAAGATATATACACATTTAATCAGAATTCTATAGAATTCATTACTCCTCCACCTATATTTGATAGTTTATTCGTATTCAGAAAAACACTTTGAAAAACAAATAAGCTTAGATAAATCTTGTTTCTGAAGAATTATATTGCTTATTTAATGATAATGATGTATCCTACATGGTTATAGTTCTGATAAATGATACAAACATTAAAGCAGTTTATCATCCACCAAGTAAATAATACTTAAAAAATATATGATTATAATTAATGATGTTCTTTAATGAAAATAAATTTACTTGCGAAACGTTTATGCAGAGACCTGGCAACTGAGTAAGCAATGAAAATTCAAACACATTACATTAATGATTAATTCTTTATTTGAGAAAACAGTGATTACAAATAAATCATGATCTAGTAATTACAAATTTGAGAGAAACAAAAGGATGTAATATACAGATGCTGAATTCTGTCATTTGATGATAAAATTAAAACATTTAAGAATGAAATTTCGTGGCAAGTGAGAACAATATTCTCTCATCATGGACTATCCGAGCTGTTCCCCCTCAGGCATTGAAACCCCCTGTACCGATGGAAGGCCTCTCATCAGTATACTATAGTAAACTAGGGTTAATAATTTTATAAATGAAATCGCAAAGTTAGTATTTATATTAAATGATCGTTAATAACAAATTACAGAAGAAAACCACGATTAAAAATGTAAGGCCCACCCCTAGTGGCTCAGCGGTATGTCTGAAGGCTTATAAAACTAAAACCCGGGTTTCGATACCCATGGTGGTGACAGAACAGATGGCACATTGTGTAGCTTTGTGCTTAAGTACAAACAAACAAAAACTTTTAAAATTAAGATTCTTGATGTGTATCTGATTAATAAAACACCTTTAATTCTAACTCGTTTACTTCGTGATTTTATATGTAACGTATCATTTATACTCTTTGAAAAAAAAGATGTGTGACTAATTACAGTGGGATTTCATTTCAGATCCGGCCTATATGGGTAAGTGCTCGACTAGTCAATTTTCATTGGAAGTAAATACAACCATTGCCAAAGTAGCAAACTGTTAATGATTTTCAATTCCTAAAACTAAAGTATTTTTTCTGTTTGTGAGAATCAAACATCGTGATTTTCTGTACAAATGTTACACTAGCTTTTATCTTCATTTCAACCATAATCCTAAAAGCGGGCAACGCGTTAAACCAGCTTCCAGACAGTGTAACTGGTACCCAAATAATTACACATTCTCACCCCTTTAAAAAACATTGAGATAGTTGGTAAAACAGACTAGTATTTCTAAAATTTCACAGATTTTCTCCACTAAAACTACTCCTTTTTCTTAATTATAAATATTTACTGTTTGCAATAGAACACTGATTACAGCTTTATACATTATTTATTTATTTATATGTACCGTACGAATCTTGACATATGTTGTATGTTTTTATGTTAAGATAGTATTTAGTAAAGATACGCCCAAGGCATCTGTTTACTTGCTCATTATATACTGTCATATACAAAGACTTTTTTAACACTACTTGATTTTCTTGTAGTATCAAGTTTGTTTGTTTGTTTTTAATTTCACGCAAAGCTACACGAGAGCTATCTGCGCTAGCCGTCCCTAATTTAGCAGTGTAAGACTTGAGGGAAGGCAGCTAGTCATCACCACCCACCGCCAACTCTTGGGCTACTTATTTACCAACGAATAGTGGGATTGACCGTCACATTATAACGCCCCCACGGCTGAAAGGGCGAGCATGTTTGGTGTGACGGGGATTCGAACCCACGACC
>NW_013670259.1:37344-42514 GCF_000517525.1 Limulus polyphemus
GATTGCGAGTCGAGTACCTTAACCACCTGGCCATGCCGGGCATAGGAGCAGGTGAGGTTGATTCTGGATCTTTGGTTGGTTGAGCTAAAACAACCAGACATCTTTCAACACCTCAAACATATTTTTTTCTTTGAATTAGGCGATTTTGGAGAAGAAAAAATCGAAAATTGCGATCTGCGACTATGTTGCCAAAAAAAAACGAATTTTTCATAACGCCCATGAGTGTAATTGTATAGATAAATTGCTATTGCTGGGAATGAATTTTTGTCCATAGGGTCATAATAATAAAAAAGCTTAAACTTAATACATTCATAAATGAATCACTGAGGACCAATTAATACCTTACGTCTTTTACTATAGTATAGCCACAGACACTAAAAAAATTCTGCAGTGATGTCCTTTATTTCACTAAATTCATATGTAAGTGTTTTACACTCGTGAGATTCTTAGATGCACTAGATTTATTTACACAAGCTATAAAAAGATTTTATGATAAATAATATAGTTTAACACATATATTAGACTCAAAGATCTCCTTTAATTTAAGGATATGCATGTATATAAGTTTTCTTGATCGCTTAGCTGCCAAAAAAATACATTTTCTTGTTTCGTTTTCCTTCTGGATGAAGGAAAAGATTTCATTAGTTTGAAATACGCGAAATAACATATTATCTTGTCTACAGACCTTTTACAGTAGAAGAGGGAAGCTTAATAAAAAGTCTGCAATTTTGGGAAATACGATCAGTCGTAAGCAAGTTATGAGCGGCTTTGTTACAGTACTTGAAGATTGTGTGGATAATTTCACCTAACATCAAAAACCCGGTTTTGTTAAAGTTCTTGAAGCTTGTATGGATAATTTCACCTAACACCAAAAACCCGGTTTTGTTACAGTACTTGAAGCTTGTGTGGATAATTTTACCTAACACCAAAAACCCGGTTTTGTTACAGTTCTTGAAGCTTGTATGGATAATTTCACCTAACACCAAAAACCCGGTTTTGTTACAGTTCTTGAAGCTTGTGTGGATAATTTCACCTAACACCAAAAACCCGAACACGTAAGATTTTTCGTTTTTTACCAATAGTTAAATTTCATTATAAGCATGCTTGCGTTTTCCATCATATTTTACTCTATGTGTTGTCATAACGATTCCACTGAGGAATATACTTTACAAATTACTTGTTATCTATGTTTAACTCTGATTTGAGAATATTTCAATTGGTCTTAAAGAACTTACTTCAAACAAAAAGTAGCTGCGAAACAACAAACACATTGCTTAGTCTCAGTATTCATTTATATTTTATACGTAATTTAGGGAATATATTTTTTATCTAAAATTATATTTGATAGCTGTCGATATGAATTTAGTTTACGTAATGTGGTTTTAGACAGTTCAGATATATCATTTGTAAAGGAATTACACAATCAAACCTCAGTTATTGCTCAATTATCATCATGCAATAATCTGTTTATCATCTTGTTTCTTCACGATCAGGTGGTAACACTTGCTTTAATAAAATGTAGAGAATCCAGGCCACTAACTTTGAATACTCTTCTTAAAAAGTGACGTATTTTTATAAAACTACAATATTTGACTGCGAGAACTGCGTGAATCATGAGACATGCCTAACATTCTCAGTAGTGCCTTCAGAGCATATCTATGGCATCAGGACTACACACTGGTAATTTCTGTAAATCTTTAGTATCTTTTGACAATAAAGTTCTATGTATGTTATCTGTATACACATGTAATCTTTCTCGGGGCAGACACAAAGTTTTGTAAATTCCTCCATGTAGATATACATGGACTACTGGTATTTGTATATAATATATGATAAATAGCGTTATCGATCTATCCTTGGTTATACAAACCATCATGGACATCCAAGGAACCTGAAAAATAGTTACTTTATGATATTTTTTTTCTAGGAAGACCAGACATTTTTTGTAAAATTCATAACTTACGAGACAAGCTGAATAAAATACTGAATAATATTGTTCGTAGAATAAAAGTAGTAATTTCTGGCATTCATAAAACCGAAGTTAAAACTATAGTTTTTTGGTAACTAAAACGTCAGAATATTCACATTATATGTTTTATACGCACAACGAATTGTAATGTAGATATTGTTATATAATGATAAACTATTTTTAAAAGAATGTTTTATGAATTTACAATCTGTTGGCGAGAACAGCTCATTACGTGCAATCAAAGAAATGACGGTTAATTTCTTAGAGATGCAAGTCATTTTTAAATGTGTGTCATAGAATCGAGATATGCTCAGTAGCAATTAACAACAACTGACTTATTTAATTTTAAAGCTTAAAGTAATAAAAATATTTGTACTGATTAACGAAATGGCATTTTTACTTGGTATGAAAAGTTAACCTGCTATTTAGGATATTTACTCTACTTAACCAACATGCAAACATTAACTTATTTTATGGGTAACTGCGTCTAGAAGAGTGAATATGTTCATATAAATGTCTGAGCAAAAAACCTATGTGACTTTTGCACAGCATGAGCGTTTTAAGTCTTCAAGTTTTTTCGCTTAGTCACTAAGGCGCAGGATACAAAATGAATGCTCTCGGGTGAACATTTACACTACAAACTGTCAAGTCTTCCTACATCAAACAACTATACAGTTGTTAACTTGTCAATGTGCTGGTTGAATATTCACTTAACCTCTATTTATTTCTTCTAATACACAAATAAACCATTACAACCACAAGAAGTTTAACAAGTGTTTTCTTTCACCGAGATAAAATCAAAGAATATTAAACTTGTTCTAACCACCAAGAAGAAAGGCCAAATATTTGAAAGTGACTGGGGAAATGATTTTTGTAGAGTTCACCACCGTTCTTATAACCCTAGAAAGAAAGAAATGATTACAAGTACATTAACTGAAAGACTACCAATATAAAACGCGTTATTAGAATGATTTTTATTTGTATTTTCACTTGAACAACCTTCTGACTATCAAAACTACATTGATAAAACTCATTACGATTACGACGTTTTGATAGTTACACCTCTATATCTATATCAATGATCCCATTTACTCTTTATAACTTTTTGGTAGTTACGCCGCTGTATTTCTCTTGATTATCCTATCTACTCATTATAATGTTCTGGTATTTACATCGCTATACCTATGTTGATGATCCCATCTACTCATTATAATGTTCTGGTATTTACATCGTTATATCTATGTTGATGATCCCATCTACTCATTATAATGTTCTGGTATTTACATCGTTATATCTATGTTGATGATCCCATCTACTCATTATAAAGTTCTGGTAGTTACATCACTATTTATATGTTGATGATCCCATCTACTAATGATAATGTTTTGGTATTTACATCGCTATACCTATGTTGATGATCGCATCTACTCATTATAATGTTGTGGTAGTTACATCGTTATATCTATGTTTATGATCCCATCTACTCATTATAATGTTCTGGTAGTTACATCGCTATTTCTATGTTGATGATCCCATCTACTCATTATAATGTTCTGGTATTTACATCGCTATACCTATGTTGATGATCCCATCTACTCATTATAATGTTGTGGTAGTTACATCGTTATATCTATGTTTATGATCCCATCTACTCATTATAATGTTCTGGTAGTTACATCGCTATTTCTATGTTGATGATCCCGTCTACTCATTATAATATTTTGGTAGTTACATCGCTATTTCTATGTTGATGATCTCGTCTACTCATTATAATGTTCTAGTTGTCACCTCGCTATATCTATAGTCATATTAACATCAGAATAAAGAAAATCGTAATCTATACTTTAAAACTAACGAATCATTTACACGTAATTTGCACTCACGAGTAACACACTTATGTTCATTCTAATTTATCATACATTTTCTCCTTTGAAAGAACTACACTTAACACATAGAAATATGTTTGTTTTCAATTAATGAGTATTAGAAATCTATATAGATAATAATATACTATTATACTATCAAATTATAAATATTAATAAGCAAAAAATTTAAAAACTCCATTAACCCAAGTATTTTTAAAGGTTCGTCGTGTTATCAATAGTGAAGATACCCAGCTGATGAAATAATGTATTTTAAATTCTGAGCTTTGTTAGTAAGAACGTAAGAAATGCATATTTAATTAGCTATGCTCATTACCAGATTGAATTCTGTTTTTTCTCTAAGAATGTATCTTGCTCTGATCAGAAATTAGTGTTAATTATTGATAAGTTTAATTTGAAATAACAGGGTTAATAAATTTCTACCTTAAATAGCTCACGCCCATTTCCTTGGATTTTCTGGTTTTGCAGTTTGTTTTTTTGATGAATGTTTGTCTTTGTTAAGTAGGGTCTCCAAACGGTCTATTAGATGTAATACTGAACTGCTTCCCAGTTGTCTTCTATAACGATTATGGAATGCAGAATGTGCTGAGATGGGCAGAGAAAGTGAATCACGTCTACGCCTTCCAAACAGTTGAGCAGGAACTCTACTGTTAATGGGAGTCACGAATGATGCGGGGTTCAAGAAAGGCATGGCCATCAATAAAGCCATTAGTAGTGGACTTATCATTGAAATAACTGACCGGAACATAGAAATGACCTCTCTGGCAGTAACTGGGGGCAGCATTATATCGCTGATATCTTTTGACTCATTGTTTGTGTCTCTTTTAGAGACGGTTTTTTTCTGGGTTGTGGCTTGCAGAAGTTGAATATCATTTTCTGAAAAAGTAAAAATGGTCTTGATATTCGAAGAATGATTAATGAAAGTAAAAACACAGAAAAAAAAGGAAAATGGTGAAAAGCAAATTATACAACAAACAAATACAGTCTTCATAAAAATGTAGTGGTTTTGTTTCTGATGAATGTGAAAATGAGTAAGATTAATTTTGAAAAGTGTGTTTACTTTTTGTTTAATTATAAATAAATATAAGTTCGATTAAAAAGAACTTCTCTAGAACATAGTACAACACTTTATAAAGATTAATGCTACTAGAAACTGAACGTAAAAACTTTTTGAAGAGTGTATTCTTGAAATAATTAATTTGTTACTGGTAAGTACATTACTAGTGAATCGAACTGGTGTATTCAAGTGTTTACACTCACATGAAGAAACCTATTATTCTATAGGTATTTGAAGAACTTGTAGCATTCCGCCACAATT
>NW_013670259.1:43201-50082 GCF_000517525.1 Limulus polyphemus
ACATAATTGAATAAACAGAGTTGTTTAAACATTTGTTTAACAACAAGTAAAAGCTTGGAATGGTATATTCTTTCATTGGGGTGTGTGTCTGTGAGCCAAACTAGTTTCGGAGAATTCCACTCCTCATCCGTGACCTGGGCACTACCACCAATGAAATATCAGACCAAACCAAGCCTTTATAGTAGTGAGGTATCGGGTGAGGTGTCCAGCCAGGGTCACTGATTCGATTCACTTAGATTTGTTTTGACTAATTGTTTGATAATAATTAAATAAAATAATATCCTAATTTTTTAAAAATCATACCTAGAAATAAAACTTTCATGGTAATTGTATAAGTAGTTGTTGCTGACATTTAGCGCTAAGCTACACTGTAATATAAAAATATATCATTCATTTCTATCTTTTTGTAATATTATACCATTTATTCTTTGTTCTGTGCAGGTTTTACGTAACACACGGTCGAGAAAGAGTTAAAGTGATTTCATTCTAAGGTACATGTTTTTGTTGTCCAAGTGGAATACCTGGGCTGGCTGTGGGTGAATAGTGCTCACTATTACATGTTGTATATGGATTTCGATAACAGTGTCCTTCAACGATTGTTCAGGCGATATCCAAGGGTTATGGTCCCAACTATGTTGCAGTGAAAATGGCCAGTCAAGTGGGTTGTCCTGGGTAAATGAAAGTTTTTCTCTTGCTAAGGAACGTTACAATTAGCTAGTATAATCTGGAGTATCCTTCAAGTTGGTTTAGTCAGGACAAGGAAAACCGACAGTCTATCCTGTTTAACTGAAGCAGGTATACACACTGTGTTTTGGGTAGTGCCTTAATAAAGATTATACATTTTGTATTACACTTCGTGTTCAGTCTCGTTATTTCATTTTACATTGACTCAGTTAGTAAAATGTTTAGTAGTCCTCCATAATCCAAAACTTATGGTAATCTGTTGAAAACGTCAATTCAGTTTCACCTGGATATACTATAACACAATGGGCTACCTATTCGCGGTCCACCGTGGATAATCGGATCCCAGATTTTACCATTATAAGTCCGTAAAATTCTCGCTGACCCACTGGATGATGCTTATATAAATATTGTAATACAAAGCAGTGTAATATGTTTTGAAAAGATCAGCTTTAGAATGTATGATGTGATCCCCGTCATTCCAGACGGCTTTATAAAGTTACCAAAGTTTTTGATTACTGATGCCGTTTTCTTACTTCCTATTCTGTTCTTCATGAAGACACTCGTGGAAGACAACTCAGGAATACACAGTAAACAAAGAATAAAAACTATGGTAAAGATCAAGGTCAGATGAACGTTGGTCGCCATCTTTTTTTTTTTTTTCTTCTGCTAATGTCAGGTTCCAAAATTCACTTTCAAAATCTGTACAAGAATTAAACTTTTGTTTAAATGCTCGTTAGAGAATTTATTTAAAGTAAAACAATAATAAATAATACATCTCATTAATTACAAAATATATTACTTTTACAACAATTAAAAACAGAAGTTTAGATAAGGAACACTAGCATTAAAAATAATAGGCAATGTGTCCCGTGCTTCTTTAGTATTAAGATGTTATACACCAAGCTACTTGAAAGAATATGAGTTTAAAACAAACAAATTACATAAACTGTAATATCATGAAAACTTAAGAGCAATTTATATTTGCTTCAATCCAAAATATAAAACTATTTGAAATAGCTGAGCAGAATATTTTGGTATACTGAAATACAACTAATTCATTAAACTTATCGCCAGTGCAATAACAATTACATTGGTCTAGCTTGAAAAGAAAGTTGCACATATAAATGAGATTCTGTAACATTCAGACTTTTTATTTATTTATTTTTGCTGTAATAAACCTTTTGATCTCCCTAGAAGTCATATTTTTATAAACAAGGTTTAAATGCTAAACATTTTCATGTATAATTGCAAATTACTTATTTCATTGTTGACTTGATTCACGTGCTAGTTGCCAGATAAATCACTTCAAATAATTGTTGAGTAAATATTTTTACATGATCTTAATCATAACTACCATTATCTGATTTTTTTTACTTTTAACTTTTTTGTTTCACGGAATAATTGCTAAGCCATAAAGGTAACGAATAGGGCTTTAACTTTAAATTCTCCTATAAATCATATTGTTAACTTTTCGATACCCATGGTGGGCAGAGCACACATAGCACTTTGTGTAGCTTTGTGCTTCATAACAACAATTGTTTTCACAATGATTAAAAAAGCAAGGCCCATTTAAGTGCAGACAAGCATAGGACACCAAAACTATAACTGGGAAAACGGAACATTTGAGAATGTATTAGAATTATACATATATGATTCATTTTGACTTACTCTAGCACCACACAAATTTTGATGTGCGAAACAGTTGTAAGAAAAATTTCCTCTTCTCGACTTGAGTTCTAAAAATAAATATATAGCGTTTGTTCATTTTTAAAGTCAATAACCTTTCATTAAATAACGGCTGCCGAACACACTCCACACTTTCATCTGGGGTGTTATAAAAATGAAAATCATTCCGCTATTCAGTTAAGAGCATCCATGTAGGCGGTGGGTGCTACTAACTGATCAACAATCGTAACTGAACCTTTGAGTTTCTATTCTAGCCATTTAGACTATATTTTGCATAAGATGTCATTCATATTGAATATGCTAAATACCAACTAATGTGTAAGTAGGTCCCCCAGTGGGTTAGCGGTAAATTTACTGTATTACAATGCTAAAAATGTGGGGTTCGATTCCTCGAGGTGGAAATTATGCAGATAGCCTATTGTGTAGCTTTGCACTTAAAAAATGCATAAGTTTTAGTGCCACCTTTTGGAGAAACCGATAGATTATATCATTAAAGGATGTTAATAAATTTCTTGATAACACTTTTCTATAGCATTTTCACAAAATAAGATATTATGTATGATACTTATTACTGATATTAAAGATTTAGAACTAGAAATTAATGTTTTTTGTCAAATTTCAAACCGTGTAGAAATTAAAATATTTTTCGTAATGCAAACAACGATTTATATTAAATTTAGGTGAGCAGGTCTGACAAACCAGCAGTCTGTTTGTCTGTCTAACAATGTATATTATAATTTCCTTCTGTGTATTTATATATTTTCCAATATAAAGAGAACCTGCACTCTTAAATTATCTCTTTATGTCTGATTTTTTATCAAAGCTAAGGCGAATACAGAAACGTTAAAAGATGGAATTGATCCTACTACAAGCACACGATAATCAATTATTAACAAAGACATTTACATTTGCATAAAAATAAATTTTGGTTATACTTTAAGAAAAAGTTTTCTTCACTGAAATAAAGTTATCTAATTCAAGGGCAAATATATATATAGACAACTTACCTTATAACTATGATAATCAGCGAGTTAGTAAAAGTGATTTAGAACTTTTGATCCAGGTAGTTTTTATATGAAGTTACAGTTGTACTTGAAGAAGAGGGAGGCTGGGCCAAGCATTCTGTCTCATGATTGTTGGTGTAACTTTTCTTTGTTAAGACATGCTTGGGAGCAATGGAGTGTTCCTGGTTCTTAGAAAATCGCACAACCTTGACTGATGTTTGATAGTCTAAGGATAATGGTTTTTCTTCGCGGAACTCAAACTTTCAGATTTCAGAGTGAACTACGTAATAATTGAATAATAATGATAATACACCGTTCAACTGTCTGACTTATTCATATCTCAAAACAAATAGTACCATAAAGTTTAAATCCACACTTACGGAACAATACCAAATATAGATATGAATATTAGTTTGGACATTTCACATGTTTGTCCCACAAACACACGATGGACTGAAGAAAACATAGGAAATGTCGAAACTACTATCTATATAATTTTGATATTTTCCTATTAGTGTGGATTTGAGCTTTAACGTAAATTACTTTACACAGTATATATATATATATATCATTATGGAATACCGTTTTTAAACAAAATCCAAAAACATTCTATTTCTCTGTAAACCATACCGAGTTTCTTCTTTCATCTTATATTACTATTTTAAAGTAGGCCTACAAAAATTATACGTACGCCATAGTCAGTTGGGTTGTACGGTAGAATCTGTGTTTGTTACTGGCAAGTTCTGAGGTATAAACTTGTTTGTGTGTCTGTTGAATTTTGTAAAAAGCCTCTTGAGGGCTACATGTGCTAGTCGACCCTAATTTTGAAGTGACAAATGGTAGGCAGCTAGTCAACACCATCCATCGCCAACTCTTGGGATAGTCTTTAACCAAAGAAAAGTGGGATTGACCGTCACATTATAACGCCCCCACGGCGAGATTCGAATCTGCAACTCCTAGATTGGGAATCGAGTACCATAACCACCAGGCCTGAGGTAGACATATGTGTCACAGTCTTACCAAACCCTGATTTTTCACACTTGTGCGATAATATTCTGAAATATTTAAGGACAATACATACAAATGTTATTAAAATCATCTTTATGGCAATGATAATGTAAATCATTTCATAAATTATTTGAAAAAATTAAAGACATGGATTTATTTGTAAATCTTCTTGTTTGAAAAATCAATTTATGATCTAGAGTCTGTTTGTATTATGAAATTCAATTCTGAAATATTAAGATTATCAAAATTTCAAAACGAGAATTAATACTTTATCTTGTATCTTGACGATTTTATTGAAAATGACTAAAAAATTTGGAAGTGTTTGAAAAACGTCCTTTAGCCAATTAATGTAGTTGAAAAAAGGTGACATGGAGTTCGCTTAACCAAGTAACTTTTAGATACAAAATACAGCGGCATGTCTGCAGACTTACAACGCTAGAAACCGGGTTTCGATACCCGTGTTGGGCAGAACACAGATACCCCATTGTGTAGCTTTGTGCTTAACTAAACTACAAACAAACAAACTACTACAGATACCAAATAATATATTATATACTTGAGAATGATCGCACCAGTGATCGAAACGGCGTACCTGTTCTAAAAAAATCATATTTCTTACTGAAAAAGCCTTGTAATAAAATAATAGTTAATCAGTAAGTAAACTCAAAACGAAACTACAAATATATTGTTAAATATAACTTAATAATTTCTATCTTTCTTTGTTATTTATTAAGACAAACCGCTCACTGAATATTTTATAACAAGTTTACGTATAAAAGTTATTGTGGCTTACACTTTGTTCAACAGTTCGAAAGTAAAGCTTATACCTATAAAAGTTATTGTGGCTTACACTTTGTTCAACAGTTCGAAGGTAAAGCTTATACGTATAAAAGTTATTGTGGCTTATACTTTGTTCAACAGTTCGAAGGTAAAGCTTATACGTATAAAAGTTATTGTGGCTTACACTTTGTTCAACAGTTCGAAGGTAAAGCTTAACTCACTATTAGGTGAAAGATTACCTAAAACTCTTAGAATCAATCTTCTTTTGATATTTCATTGCAGAATGAATTTTTGTTATACTTAACTTTGATGTATCCAAGTAAGTTCGTTTAAATTTTCTCAAAACTTTTGAATCCAGTTTCTCCTACAGAGTGTTTTGCTGCGACTCAACGGGTCTGAATCTAAAGGCTATTTAAGTAAACAATATTTAGGGCTGAATCTTACCATTTAGTAATACAAGTCAAAACGTTATATTTGCCCATTGTGTTGTTCCCTCTTTAAATATGTTATATTATACATTGAAAATTATTGTTGTTAATCAATATTAAAAACTTTTAGGAGTGAAAGATTATGATCGAAAGTTAATTTCTAGTATTTTTCTTTACTAACTGCATCATAATACATTTTTTGAAGATGCAATTAATCCAAGTTTGAGCCAGTTCATGCCCAAATGATGGCTCAGAGCTAAAACTAAGGCTTATAACACTGTAAACAAAGTTTCGATACCCGTGAAGGATAGAGTACAATAAAAAACTATACTGATACGTAATCTTTTTTTTATATTGGGCCGAGTGTGGCCCACTTGTCAGTGTACTGGGATGTGGGATTGGAATTTCATGGTTCAGTTTCAGTTACCAAAAAAAAAAGAAATATCGCGCTCTGCACTTTAAGACCGTTAGTGCGTTATAAGAGTGATGGTCAAATCTTCTTATTCGGTTAGTGCAGTTGGCGATGAGTGTTGTTGACTAGTTGCCTCCCCTCCAGTCAATCAGTTTAAAATTAGTCACATGATGCACATTTAGCCCTTGTTTAGCGAATATCCAAACCAACCAACCAAACAAAAACTGTTTGAAATTTTGGAATGAAATAATCCTTATGAGATCTGATAAAAGCTGTTATCTTTGTATGTCGACGTACCTGCCTAATTGTTCTACTCATTCAGTGATAACAAAAATGAATCAGTCACATTGGTTATACAACAGTATTCACCTGACTTCAACTTTTAGGATAAGTATAATATAAAGTTGAACAGTATTATAACTATTATTATTATTATCAGAAACTCGAACAAAGACAACCTATTGTGCAATACAAACGTTCACTCTTTTGCACTGGTAACTACTAACTAGAGAGATAAAGTTCAAAAGGTCGTACATTTTCCTGGTCATCTTTGTTCCGTTAGCAGCTATAACACGCTGCTGTAGCCCATGCATCTGCTTGAGGCTTTGTGGGCTTATCTTTGAGAAGGAAAACGCCCATCTAATTTGACTTAGTGGAACATTAAATTCCACCCACCGGAAGACATTGAAACTTTTCGTTACACTTCAAGATTTCATTCAAAATAATACTACATGCTATAGTCTGGAAATTCATCCCTGTGAGTTCAGTTCAACAGCCTTGTATTTATCTCTGCTATATGGCCAGGTGGTTAGGGCGCTCGACTCGCAATCTGCGGTTCGCGGGTTCGATTCCCCGTCACACCAAACATGCTCGCCCTTT
>NW_013670259.1:50186-77890 GCF_000517525.1 Limulus polyphemus
AGTCTTTCACTGCTAAATTAGGGACGGCTAGCGCAGATAGCCCTCGTGTAGCTTTGCGCGAAATCCATAACAAACAAACAAACAAAGAATCTTTGCTATAACTGCGTTTTAATTAAGATATTCAAATGCTATTGATGATTTATCTCGTATTCAATGGTTCAAATTATTCATTATAAAAATGTTGAAAGGTGTATAAAATAGAAAGAAAAAATAAATATCAACAGTCATCTGGTCCAAGTTCAACAGTCACAACTTTCCATATTAATGATTATCTGGCGCAACTTCAATAGTTACAACCTTCCACATTAACATTTATCTAGTTCAAATTCAACAGTCACAACCTTCTATATTAACAATCATCTATTTCAGGTTCAACAGCCACATCCTTCTATGTTAGCAATTATCTATTTCAGGTTCAACAGCCACATTCTTTCAAATTATCAATTATCTGGCGCAAATTCAACAGTCACAACCTTCCACATTAACAATTATCTGGCACAAGTTCAACAGTCACAACCTTCTATGTTAGCAATTATCTATTTCAGGTTCAACAGCCACATCCTTTCAAATTATCAATTATCTGGCGCAACTTCAACAGTCACAACTTCCATATTAATGATTATCCAACTCAAGTTCAACAGTCACAACCTTCCACATTAACAATTATCTGGCACAAGTTCAACAGTCATAACGTTCTACATTAACAATTATCTAATTCAAATTCAACAGTCACAGCCTTTCACATGAACAATTATTTGGTGACATTAGTTTAAAAGTAGTGAATATTACTCAAACATTCTTAAAGGAAAGTGGTAAAAATAAACGAATCGCAGACTATTAAATTCATATCTAACTCATAATATTTTTGTGTAAATTTAACTTGGTGGTCACATAACAATGAAATATCCTGTCATAGGTTCAGCTTTGAACTACTCTGAAAGAGTATGAATTTAATTGTATAATGGTACGATATAGTCAGGTTATATTTTATTCGTGCTTTATATTATTGTAAAGTCTTTCGTTACTAGAATTGTCAGCTTTTCAAACAGCTTTTTGAGAAGCACTGTAACTAACATGACGTTCCTCAGCACTTGGTATTAGCATATGTTCATAACTTACGTTTTAATGAACTTGAAGATTGAATGTTATATTACCACAAAATCATGGTAACACATTTTATGGTTAGTTTGTATAATGCAGTAATACACTTTGTATAATAATTCAGCTAAATACGTGAAGTTTGATAACTTCTCGTGACGCACTGACTTTGTACATTTTTTAATTACTTGTTTATATTTTGTATGAAGAAAATTCCAGCTATATGACCGATGATAAACAGAATGATAAAAAATAAAAATTGTAATTTATGCACATAAAACAAAGACTCCTAAAGTGTTTCAGAAATAACAATTACTGTAGATATACCGTGAAAGACAATCTTTGAAAGACAGCATTGCAATGCGTAATAGATATTATAAATAGATATCAGTTTATGTTTAACATTTCACCTACAAAGTAATCAAGTCAGCATGGTATTATCAGACCATTACTTTTAGGACATTTTTAGTTTTCTTTTTAAGATTTTATTCACAAGCTGTGAAACAAAAATGGTTAGATTTTAAAACTGTATCCTCAAATAATTCATCATATTCGGAGTTTGAGAACTTATGTTAAGTAGATGTGCAAGTTGACTAATTTTTTGAGCGGCAAATTACATACCCAGCTTTGCCTTTGGTGAAAGCCTTGACAGATCCGGTGAAAGTCTACGAGTACAAGTAAACTCTCAATCCATAATAGGCTTTCTTTTTGAAGCTCTTGTAATGCACTTTAAATGTCTTACCTGAAAAGTTTTGCAGGTTATTTTAAGGATACTGCACTCCTCCATCTTTTTCCTTTTCAAAACGCATAAACCATGCACAGATTTGCTAAAAATTAGCAGAATCTCTGTGAGGATCTTCAGTAGTGTTCATTCTCCAAGAGATTTGTTGTAAAACAGTGGAAGTAGATCAGAAGTATTGTTTGTTTATTTGTAATTAAGCACAAAGCTACACAATGGGATATCTGTGCTCTGCCCACCACGGGTATCTAAACCCGAATTCTAGCGTTGTAAGTCCGCAGACGTACCGCTGTACCACTGGAGCGGATCGGAAGTAAGAAGGTGTAACAGTCGAGTCGAGAAACTTGAAAGAAATGGCAAAGCAGTTGCGTCACTTCCTGTTCAAAGCAGCCCATTTCACAGTTGAGATGTGGTCAAGATCTCTACTGTCTGAATTTGGTGCAATTAATGCATTAAATTTAATAATAATTTTGAACTTTCGTAAGAAATATCCTAAAAATATTTAAATTATGAAATACTTCTAGATTCAGGCTGAAGCGCTTATTCTAACCCTAGTATAAATGAGAAGTTAAGTGGTGTAAATCAGAAAAAAGCGGGAAACTTAAACAGCAGCAATATATTTATTCTCCTTATTGTAGCTGGATATTTTATTACTGTATATGTTGGTTATTATGGGAAACCAAAACCAAAATGCTGACAATTTTATTTATAGTCTTTGACTTATAGAATCTTGTTGTGGTATGAGTTTTGTTTAGACTCAAATATTTACAATAGCTACTGCAGTAATGATATAGGGTTATTTTATACAATATTTATATTTTTCAATATATGGAAAAGTTTCATACGAATTTGGCTTGTTTTTGGACTTCTAAGTTAGCATTCCATATTTGGTTTGGATCGTTCATCTCGTTTAGGAAATGTGTCCACAGACAGGCAGAACGTTTTCTTTGATATTGGATACTTTCCGTACCGATATGGCTAATACGTATAACGCATATGTGAAAAATGCCTGTACCCCAATTTTTATACTCAGCTCAGCTTCGCTTCGCTCGGCAAAGCTGGATAATCGCTTTACAATGTGCGTATATTAACCGCAATAAAATTACAAGTTTATCTTCGACAATCAAAAACTGAGCTGTAGCAAAGTTTTAAAGAAACATAATTTTCAACAAGTTTCATGTTTATTGGCATTATAAGACTTAGTTATGCAGTAGAGTACTTTCAGCCGAACATTCGGTTTTTAAGACATAAAATCGGAAGGTTATTAGGCCAAATCTCCAACTTTGCTACCATAAGGTAAAACAAAGTTTTACAAAAAAGAGAATTGTTACACTGTTTTCCAACATATTACGATGCCTTATTAAGTAGTGTTGTTTTGTTTACGCGATATTGGTACTTAAAACAATTTCTAATTTTGATACCTCTTTGTGGTGGATTCATTAACAAATTAGCAAAAATAAATATTAAATTGTTATACAACTCAAGAAAACTGTATTATTATTCTTCAAAGACAGATTTATATGTCACTTCATGTCTACATGATGTTATTTAGATCCTTAACTCAATTTATCGTAGACATTCTAAAAACGAGAAGTTCTACTTGAACAAGAAATTTAGGCTAGATATTAGTGTGTGATACACGTTTAAAGTTTCTTTATTGGAGACACGTATTGAAGATTCAGCATGACAAAGAAATATTTTATAAAGAGTGTAATTATTGCAGAAACAAACTAGAATATATTAGCGATAATTGAACCTGAAACGATGAACAACATATTTATTAATAGTTATTAATAGTTATTAATTTTGTAGATATATGATCAAATAACATTTAATATTTATTAGCAGAAAACAAAACATATTTATAATTACATAAACGTTGTATTCCAAATTCTACAACATGAAATAATATTTTAGTGCGTCTTTTAAATGTTAAGTATTTGTATGATCATTCAAAAAATATTTTGGAAATTCAAAAAATATCACGTTATCGAAACGATGTTCGTATAGTAATTCTAGGTTTAGATGCTGAAAATCCTTCAATTTCTGCCCATTACTTGTTATATGGACTTCATGTCTTTCCTAGCCTGATATGAAGTGCTAAACACAGAGTTCTGAGAGTTGCAAGCGTACATTTCACATCTTCCAGGATAGTTTCTACTATAAGCTGCTGCCTTTCGAAGACGAGACTTGAAACTTTCTTCGATAAACTTGTTCTTCAACAGGCCGTAGATGATACTACAACAGAATAATTTTTTCAAGTATTGCAAATATTCGGAAATAGACGTAACATTGCGCTTCCAGAAGAATAGAATAATATTGTACTTAGACATGAAATAGAACTTTCAACATGGAACACAAAAAATACACAAATATTCTAATGAAATATATAGCAGTGGTTAGGAGATATTTAAATATTGTAGTATCATTGTGATATCGTCTAACTATTATTATATGTATAACTCTTCGTTGAAAATAGTACTTAGAGTTGAAATTCATTCCGATTGTTCAAAACATCATATCTTAATATGTTTTTTTTTATTATTTGGCTGAAAATAAGTAAAGTTTTCTAGTTCCATAAAATAATTAAAATCACTTGGAACGGAATATGTTCTAAGTTTCACACAGTTACACCTATATACAACATCTCCACTTTCCAGATATTAAAACATTTGAAACATGACCCACATAAACCTCCATATCTTATGTAAAAGTTTCATTATGAGCGATAAATTTCAAGAATATATCAAATCCATTACCCAGAAATAAATAGTGTTTAACTACAAAATTATATACAGAAATCTTGTAAAAGAATATATGAATAAACTGTCCCATAAGTACACTTACAGTGACGCCACATTCCTTTCAAGTTCTTTCATTGAACCCGCAGGATCTGAGAAGTGACACACCAAAAGTTCCAGGCACCCATTCTTCGTGTCCAACATTCCACTACACCGCAGATAGGTGGCCATTACATCATCGTCATAGTCACCATCTGGTCTGACTTCCTGCAAGTACTTTTGAATGACATCAAGTTCATGAAGCTGATGAAGCGTGTTTGTGCTTGTGACATTACTTAAAATAAAGGATTTGTTACCATCTTGAGACTCGAGTGCTTTCATTACGGCTTCTCTTCGTCGTCTTCTTCCTGCTGCTGCTGCTGCACCTGCATTTACTGTTACGGTAGGTATCAGTGTTCCTCCTAGGCCAACTAGAGCCAATCCTCCTAGTATTGGCAGTGTAGCCAGAGGCGCGAGAAATGCTACTAGACTTTTTAAGCTATTAAGCTTTGGTTTAGGTGTCTTGTAGCCATAGTGTTGGAATTTGTGAAACTCCCATACATCACGTTCCTTGTAACCGATATCTCCACCACCTCCGCCATTACTTCCGCCACCGTAACCTGTTTGTCCTCCTCCAACTCCTCCGTAGCCATAATCCTGACCTCCTATATCGCTTCCGTAACCTAATGTATATTGAAAAAAGTTCAAAATATATTTTTAGTTTCCTGATCCTGCCTCACAGGAGAAAAACGTCTTCAAAACGTTTTATTTCCCTTGACACATTAAGAGATGTAATAGCAAGAATGATATTACTAGTAAAAAAAGCTAAAGAATGACTATTTTGTATTAGAGGGGACAATTGAAGAGGTAACAATTTAAATCGGGTTTTATTGAAAACACCGTTAATTTACAATGAAACTACATACCGATTACTAAATGCAGCCAACTCGCTATAAACTGTACGTACTCTGACATTATGATTCGTGTCGTTATCTTAGATCATCTTTATTTTTTTTTCTATTTACAAATATGTTAAACAAAACCTTTATGAGTAACTTGGATGCTCATATCACAACATCTACTACTACCGATAAGTATTTATTTTAAGATCAGTTCCTTTTTTTGAAAAATCTGTGCTAATTTGTTATTATAAATCTTGAAGCACGTGCATAACCCTGTGTTTTGTATGTTATTATTAACTTTTTCCTAAAGACACATTACGAGATAGAGCTTTTTAACTTTCCTGTTTTCATTCCAAAACTAACAATTTATCAGTAGTTGTTGGGAAGTTTGTGTGAAGATTATAATAATCATTAAAACCTACTTTCTAATGCCTCATATGAATTATTTAGTGAGTAAAAAAAAAGCATCCCTCCTCATTATATAAGGTTTATTTGAAATCAGTCCAGCAATTTACTTACTTTTTAATATAAAATGTTCTCATTGGTTATACGTATTCCAGTCAACTCGATTTAAAGCAATAACTGGTATTCATCTGATTGACAAAATATCATTATTCTAATTGTCATTTTAAACTTACAAAACCTAAAAATATTTTAAATTTCAATACTATAAAGTATTGTTTCTGTATCGTGACTTAAATATTCAGGTCGATATGGTTTATTGTTTCTTATAAAGTAAATACTTTTTAAAATCAAACTTAAATGAACAATTTTGTTAATGGTGATTTATATTAACCTTAAAAATAATCAGAATAAAGTACAGAATAATTCGAATTTTACTGGTAAATTAAACATTATTATTATTATTCAGCACTGAAGACATTAACCTCCGAAGATGAAAAATAACGGCAAGCTGTTATGAAACATTTTATTCGGTTCTAAAGACTGGTTTTATAATAGAGGTAAGAATAATAACATTTTATACTCATAGTTAAGAAAAATTCTTATATGATAATTGTGTATCTTTATTCTAAAAGCTTACTGTAATCAAGATCACGTGATTCTCGTTGTAAAGAAGCTAGTCGGCTGACTGCATACTCTTGTCCCAGGATCGCCATCACGGTCAAGTGGACAGTAATCGTGCCCCAAACTCTCATTATTTTCTTTTAAAAACAACGAAACAACGATATAAGAGCATTAGCACTTGTTAGGACACAGAAGCTTCTACTTTGAACATTGGACCTACACTTTAAATGTTATACTATAATAACTTTAAAAGTTTATAAATGTAGAAATTAAAAGAAATAACCCACTATGTGTTTAACGTTTGAGATTTTATTTAATTTCATGAATGAAACCAGTATAGATAAAATGAAATTACACAACATTCTGAGTTAATCAGGCTAATCATCCCAGCTTTGTAAACTCTAAAGTATCTAAAGTATTCGCTTCCATATATATTTTGAGCATACGGTGAATTTTCGACTGTTCGCCTGGGTAATTTTTCCATATGGATGGAAGAATGTAAAACAAAGGACAGAGAAATATTCAAACACCAAGATTGTTAAATGATATAGAACCAAACGACATAAACTTTGGAAGAATGGAGGCTTCCATGTTTTCCACGAAATCAGAAAAATGGCCTTATTTTCAGAGTGAAAAAATATAATTACGAAAGAAAACCCTACAGTCCTGATTTAATTTTTTTGAAGTTAAGCACAAAGCTACACAACGGGATATCTGTACTCTGCCAACCACGGGTATCGAAACCCGGTTTCTAGCGTTGTAAGTCCGCAGGCATACCGCTTTGCCACTGGGGGACTCTTACGGTCCAAAAATACATTACTGAGCACATCTCATGGTGCTATTAACAAGATACAAAAATACATTACTGGGCACATCTCATGGTGCTATTAACAAGATACAAAAATACATTACTGGGCACATCTCATGGTGCTATTAACAAGGTAATAGACAAGAATTAGAAATCGATAAAGGCTCACAAGCTTCTAGCACACCTCAATATCAACGGGACCAATGAAACTGAAATCACGGAAATCTCTACCAAGTCCCCCCCCTCCCCCCACTGTAACTCTAGCAGGCATTTGTGCCTTTCGTCTTCTTAAACGTTGTTTTGGAAACCACATCAACATTCAGTGATGAATTTGTGGAAATTTTAATAAGATGTGTGAGCAAAGATTTACTCGTTGTCCTTTTTTGTAAAAGTTTTTAACTATAGCCATCAGTCTGGGTACGATCGACACTACAGGAACTACTTTTATTGGCACTAAGACACCTGAAATATCGTTTCATATGAAGTGTGTAAATCAGTAATTACAACCCATTACTTGTTGTTGTTTAGAAATGTTATGCACTCTCAGCTCCCTAGCTTTAAGGTATATAAATGAATAAAATGTAAGTGGAAATTGGTCCTATGTTATTTACTAATATGTATATCAGCTGATAAAACGTTTCACTAATGCGTAAGTTACCTAACTGCGTTCTCCGATATTTGGTTTCTGAATGCGCTGTACGAAATAAAATACCGCTCACATTTGACTTTTGTGGTATTTTGTTAGTTACTAGTTAACAGACGACGTTTCTATTCAAAAACAGAAACCCCGAAAGTAAATGGGTTAAATTAAACATTTCTTCTAATTGAGATATCTAAATTATATGAGTGTTTAATAGTAGCTCCTTGTAAAATGTAAATCATTCAGATATGGGAAAATGTTTGCTGGAGTATATAGTTTGCTTTCCTGAAGCAGCGATAAATATGAAACATATGAATCAACTTTGATCATTTCTAAAATAGAATAATTATTGTTGTTTGTTATTAAGCATAAAGCTACGCGATAGGCTATCTGTCTCTACCCACCAGAAGTATCGAAACCCAGTTTCTAGCAGTGTATGTCCGCAAATATACCGCTGTTGCATTGGAGGGGGGGGGATCGAATAGAATAATAATTCAGGATTCATTCTAAGGAAAGAGTAAGTAACTATAAATTTTGTAGCAGTCCTATTTCATTGTTTGATGTAGCAGTCCTATTTCATTGTTTTACACACTTTTAACCATCGAAATACCTAAATGAAATTACCTGAAGCTTGTTACTTAAGCTCGAACAGTCGTCAGTTGACCAAACATTTACGCTGCTCGAACAGTCATCAGTTGACCAAACATTTACGCTATTGAGATTATTTGCCCTTTATAATGATTTTGTCCCCAGTCCCTTTCTTCGATTGGAACTATTTCCTTCATCTTGATTGTATCTGATGGCCTAGATTGTTACAGATGTCTGACACCGCAATTTCCGTTTGAACAAACAAGCTTCTGTGAAGAACAATCAGATTAATCTTAAACCAGTATTTTCACGAGTCCTCCACACTACGGGGACGTCGGCTTCAAGACCAGCTTGGAGCAAATAAAAGTTATAAAAGCTAACTGGAATTACATTAGAAGACTTGATTGATTTGTGGTTGAATAGAATTGCTGTGATTCCAGTTGCTGTAGAAATCTTTGACATGACAACAGTGTTAATTTGGAAGGATGGCTTATTAGCCTCATAAACTTCAAATCCTTGCTTATTATCTTGCTTATGGCCTCAGAAGATACCTAGCTTCATCACAATAGCCTTCGCATTGCAGATTCGCTTGGGCAGTGGTTTCCAAATCTATTACATGAAGAACTTTGAAGCGTCCCTTCTTCAAAATGTTGTGTTATTCGGTTTTACGTCTTTCACAATTTCACTATAGAATTACACGGGGGTTGGGGAGCTAGATTGATGTGGGAGACCACAACAACAAAGAAATTTCCATTTAGGGATTCTAACTTATCATTAGTCAAAATTAAATAAAAAGACTTTGTATAGTGTCACTAGTTACTGAATAAAAATGTTCTTCGTGTGTAAGTGATATTTGACAATTTCAGGTTCGCCGGCGAAAAAATCGTACTTCATTGTGAATACATTCCTCGGAAGGAATAAATCTACTTGTGACGATATTGTATTGCATGCCGATTGTTATCGGAAATTCTCCATGAATCACACATACAGGTGTAAACTTGCCAGCCATTCATGCCCGTAGGCAAGATTCTTTCATTAGGGAGAGAGGCAGTTGAGCGGTAATAACTCATTGCACTTTAAAAATCATCATAATGTGACTTAGTAATCATAATCTTGCAGTTATTAGTTGTTAGTAGCGAAAATTTACAACTACGTTTAGTATGCCACCAACAGCACGTTCTGGTAACCCTTGTCCCGTACATGCTATGTCTTTGTCGCTAATAGCAATAACATCAGATAGAGCGATTGTCAAGATTTTGCCATCCAATTTACTGTAGATGATGAAACTAGATGACTTGCACCGTACCATGTTTCTTGTTTCACTTTGTTTGTAGTTAAGCAAAAAGCTGCACAATGGGCTATGTGGGCTGTGCCCGCCACGGGTATCAAAACCCGGTTTCTAGCGATATAAGTCTGCAGAAATACCGCTGTGCGAATAGGAGGCTTCATTTTTCGTAATAAATAAACAAACAAACAAGCGCAAAACTGAATAATGGGCTAATTGTACTCTCTCCAACGCACAGAATCAAACCCTGTAAACTTACCTCTGACCCATAGGGGTTTCTAAATATTCTAGCCTTCCGGTCATCTGTAGGTAAGTAATAAAATGGCAGCTTTTAATGAAAGTAGATGAAAAAAAACTCATCTAACCTATATAAAAGATAGTGTGTGTCACGTCATGTCACGCTTGATTTATCGAAATAGGAGAAGTCATAAAAACCAAAATACATTTATCCAGTATGGGATCACCTAGCCCAGAGCCAAGAGTATAAAATTTATCATGAAAGTAAAAATATCGATTTAATTTTAAACTTAAATCGTTTCTGAATTAAGTTATATTCTGTTATATCAGCAACATTTATAATATATAAAAAAAGCCTCTTTAATCAACAGAGACTCTAAATTAAGAAACCAACAAATATTGTCCCAGTTTTGTTGTCTGTGCATTCATTACCATACTTTCAATACATCGACTAACAACGATATTAGGTTATATTTTTGTTGCTAAGCGACAAGACATAAAAGCCATTGTTCAAACACAGTGTTACCAAAACGCACTGGCTTTTCTATATATTAGAAGTTGTTAATCTAACTGATTTTTACAAATAATTATTCTACGAATACGTCACAAATTCATTTCATGAATGATCTTAATTTTGATTGGCTCACAAAGGAATTTACCGACGTTTGACTGCCTCGACTGCACTTTTCTGTCTCTTTATTTGTCAAGCTTTATTTCGCAAAATATATTCATTTCAGTTAGCTATGAATTGTGAGGTTAGGGTATATTGTGGGGACGGACTACTGACGTACTATACGCTAGTTGTTAATATTTATTAGTACTGTTTTTGTTTCCCATACGCCATATCTTATGAATCTCACAAAGCCGGGAAGGCTTACTAGATCGGGTGTGGCCAAGTGACACAAAATAAATGCAGGAAGTCTCATGAGCTTCGTGAATATTCCACGGGATTTTTGTTTTTTTCTTTTTTTTTGTGGGCAATCTTTGTTAAACGCTGCTACCATTACAAAACCGACCATACGGACTGACAGGCTACTGCTGTTACAACTACTAGCAGCTAACAACAAGAGGAACGGATTACTACATTCTATAAAAAATTGCAAGTGTGTTTTGTTAAATCGAATAAATGTGAACCCATGTAAGCAAATTTACTTTAAAAATATAGAGTGGATAGTTGAATTAATTATTTCACCTTTATTACATAGCAACGTGCTACAATTAGTTAACAAAAGTAAAGCTTCTCAAATCGGACAAAAATAATGTTACTAGATACACATTTAGATCATTTTACGATGACATTTTAAGAGTGCTAAATTCATTACAACTTTTATATAAAATGTTTTTCTCTTCAACGTCATAAAATAAATATCCTATAAAGATATAAAGCAGTGTCTGTGTATACTAGAACTGTTACACAACCATGTGTTCCTTCAGTGTTGTCATGTGGCACAAACTGCAAACAGACAATACTGAGTACAGAAGCAGAATACGGGAAAATATTGGAAAAAATAAATCAGCTCTGATGTTTAAAATCGGCTGACCAGCCGTTAACTGGATTTTTAAAATATGATAGAAACCTATTATTATAAATCCCTGCAAAACATAATACAATATTATCAGTTGGCTTATTACGTACCTGGTTTCCTGTCAGGCCTAAACCAGCTTGAAAGTGTGTTTAAGAAATCTGAACTTGTCTTAAAGTCAAAGGTCTGCGAAGCTATTACCAGTTAGGTACCTTTAGTCAAATAAAGTGTTACAATTCCAGGCTTAATTCTTTATATAAATGTTTATATACACGGGTGTGGCTTGCACAGACTGAAATGTTACAATTCCAGGCTTAATTCTTTATATAAATGTTTATATACACGGGTGTGGTTTACACAGACTAAAATATTAGGTCAGGTTAAACTGGTATTGTTTTGTTCAATGTGGTTCTTACAAGTGATGACATTGTAAACATTCTTAGTCATCATTTATTCTTTTCCTGGTGACCAATTTCAAGTTCAAAATGTACCAACCTGCTGAGCACGCGACCATGCGCCTGGATGCGTGGTTACGGTCAAATGTTGGAAATTGTTTCTTCGGTCATATACAAAGTACATATTATTTGTAAAGTACTTGAATGTTGCTTTTTTTCTAAGGTTTGTGTGTGTGATAAAAAAAATTAGGGAGTTTCCCGTTTGCTGCAAAAAATCTTAATTTTATACCACAAGGTTGTTCTATTACAATTGACAAACTTAATAGGTATTGTGTGAAGGTAGTAATACTTCATTCACAAGTTTGAATATTTTAGATTAACAATTCCTAAAATTTAATCGTTTCGTGTCAGTATAATCAAATGTTGCTTTAAGAAAAAAGTAAAATTATATACAATAACATAACTACTGCTACGATAGTTAAATATCAATAAAATGAAATCATGACACAGGTACGTTTACGAAGCAAGCACTGTTTAAAACATTTGAACTAAGAATCTCAAAGCAAACAATTTGAGATTATCATTATCTCTTAAGTGTTTCTTTAATCCTTAACTAGGCTAGGTTGGCAGAGATCTAATGACAGATATATTTGTTGAATTTTATTTAGAAATGGAAATAAATTATAATCTTACTTAACTCAGCAATTTCACTTAATTGACACTATAGTGATTGATAGGAAGATCTTCGAGATGAGCCTACAAGTTGTGATGTCAGTCATGCACATGTACTTGTGATCGTCTGCCAGAGATAATCTATAACGTTAATTGTTAAAAGTAATATGAATTATACTTAGACCACCTCAGACGTAAAATATATATATATACTTACGGATAACTTTTATAACATCAAATTGATATATATATATATGGATGGAAAAAGCGACTGTTACTGGAAATAGCTTTATGTTCTATGCTAAAGTTGGAACCATTTTTATATACAGTTTTAATGAATATATATTACTAAGATATATTTTACCATTCTGACATAGTATTTGCCCACCTTTATGTGTGACGCTTTTTTCACATAGTTGTCTGCAAATGATTTATTAAACATTATATAAATTAATAACTCAGCTACTTAGAAATCGCAAAGTATGATAAAAGTTAATTAAGTATAAAATAAATAATTGTTTATGAGCTGTTGTGTTTGATAACTCATCCTTACCAAGAACTGGTAATATCAATGTTTTGATATAGACATTGTGAAATAATGACTGAAAATGCATAGACCTCCTATTACTCATGCTTGTCATATAAAGCGTTTTAGCTAAGGTTAGGTAACAAAACCCATACCATAGCTGATATGTCTCGAAACTCTGGTTCTCAGCTGGTCATCGTATAGGTTGTGATATCTCTTGAAATCGTACGTAACATATTAGAATGAAATATTCTTGTTGAATCTCGTCTAACAAAGGAAGAACCTATTGTGGATGTTAACATTTAATTTTTGCCTATCTGGTTGTTTTACTTAGATTAATAAAATTATTTTGTTTATTCAAAGTCGCTTAGAAATAATCTGGAAATTAAATTCCACTGATGTGTGTATATCAGCAGTTGTTTACTTTGATAAGTGTCTAGATTTTTAATACACACTTTGAAGCTGAGTCCTATGGAACGCTACTATAAAACAAAGTAACATATTGGCATGTATGATTAACGATTTACTCACCAATATTAATAATTCAAGTTTGACTGTATAGTAAGTGAGAAATACATCCGTACTTGTTAATTCATAATCTTAGAAAAATATACAAGTTCAAAAAATAAATGAAAGCCAGAAAATGAAACCTATAATGTACAGGGATATTCTCCAAAATAGCAACACCAAAATTTATTTACAGTTGTTAGATGCTAAAGGAAAATAAGTCTTAACCTGTTACATATAAAACTTGTATGTAGACTTATTCATTATTATATAAGTTTAGCCACATGTTACTCAAAAACTGTAGCTTAAAAAAAACAGACAGAGGTCCACTTTGGTTTCCGAACCCATTAGAAGCTGGTTAATCTGTGTGAATCATCATTGTTGACGTCGTATTTACTGAACTGAAGTCAAGAAAAGAACTGTTGTATTTGCCTAATTATTCGTAAACTAAAAACTGTTTAGTTAATGAGTCCGTGATCTAAATTTTAAAAATAATATGTTTATTTTGAACAATAGAACCGTTTCTCTTCACGCTGTGCTGTGTTATTTAAAGCTGGTTATATTAAGTGAAATAGCTCATAATAAGCTTTCTTCCCTAGTAAAAAATCGTTTAGAACACCATGAGAGTTACAACAGCTACCTACTAGAGTTGTTTTCTGTAAAAATCAAACTTCGTTTTCAATAGAACTCGTATCATATACGTAATATATATTAATATGAAATTGTTTTAAATGTTTATATATATATATAGGTATTAGTTAACTATAAGTATTCTTGTAAATATTAATTATACATTTTTATCGTAGTTAAACCTATTCAAGCCAATTTTCAGGACTTTTCTAAAGTGTCTTGAAAGTCTAAAATTTCCAAGAATCAAACATATCAGCAATTGAACCGTTTTGATTACAAAATTTAGATACATATATTTTACTGTGTGCAATTACTGCAGATCATAATGTTGTCAGAAAATATCTCTTAAACTATTAACGACAGCGAATTCAAAAGGTTTCAACCAGCATCAAATCATTTATTCAAAATTGAGCTGCCACACAGGCAGACTAGGGTACACTTTCTGCGCATGAATGCCACTCTCAAATAAATATTTCAATAAATTATATAAATAACATAACAAGGTAATGCAAAAATAATAATGAAGTTAAAATGTTATTTTACATTCCATATTAATTTGTTTAGTAAAAAACAAAAAAGGAAAGAATTGTTACGATATTTCTTCCTTTCTCGCATAAAAATCCAAAAGTGATTACCTTTTCTTGTAGAACACACTCTTCATACACTTGGTGACTCAAAGCTTTAGTTTAAAGACGTTTTAATTTATATGCCACATCTGAAATTGAATTAATTATGACTATTAAGTTACTGTCATGTTTCATTGCAAACGGGAATGGAGTTACGGTCATAATGTACAGAAGTGATGACTTAATTGTGTTTTATTTCTACCTTACACAGGTACTAAGGTTGATCGTACTTTGTATGAGTGAGGCCCCTTGGAACTGCTTTATCGTTAATAATGGTTGGAGACGGTTTGAATGGGTAATGAAGAAAAACTTTAATAAAAGTGGGTTCCTCGTCATCGAATTTGCTTTATGCTTAGTTGTCCTTACCTTTATTTCCATTATAACAAACTTTTTAGAAAGGATGGCAAGGCCAGTCTTAGACAACACATCTTGAAAAACTTTTCACAGAATCTCCACCTTACGCTGATGTCGACTTCCATGATCACATTTAAACTGGCCAAAGGCTCAAAAGTTAATCGTAGTTGCTTCGGAGAACTTGACAAGTAAGTCGTTGTTCTGATTTCAGTTTATAGAGAATTTTTTACTTGTAACCCTTCGTAAAATTTTTTACTTATTATCTTGTTAAGACAAGTCCAACCTCGTTGCAATGGTTTATTGAGTGAGAGGGTTATTCTTCATAATCATAGTCTTCAGTTTATAGAAGAGAGCTTTACTCCCAACTGATTTGAGGTGTGATTTCTGAGCTGCTGTTATCTTAAACGCTCTGCTACGTAAGTTTTTACCTTCAGAACAAACACTGAAATTTCTTTTTTCGAAATATTGTGTTCTTTGATTTTACATCGTTTAGCAACTTCGTTGTATGAAAATTTTTTCTTCATATTTTTTATAATTCTTCAGCCGTTGTGACGACAGGAACCAAATATGTCTGTGGTAATATGGTACTATAAAAAATCGTACATACAAAGAGCGATTAAACTCTGTGATACTTTCTGTAAAACTTGCTTCTGGTAACCATGTACTTTCGCTATAAAATTGAGTTAACGCACAATTAACCCTAATAAGATATAAAATGTTGTCTATCTCATTACTTAAAACATAAATATGAAAATTAAAACATTTTGATTTTTAAACAAGACTTTTAAACAGATAACATAATCTGTATAGATAACTAAAATTTGGTTTTGTGTTTATCTACTTTATCACAAAAGTAGGTAAGACACGATCCAGCACTTTTCTTGCCGTGAGTGGCTGCTTCACGTAGTCGTGCCTTGCTGGTGTTCGGAATTTTTGTGTTTATCAAGATATTGTGCAGCACCCTGAAAAACAAGATTACACGATGAAGTATCAGGAAAAAACCAAACTACTCGCTTTCAAATGTATAAAGTGAGATTTTTGTATTACACTTTGGGCCAAGGTAAAACAGTATGTGATGTTTTATTTTAGATTTTAGTAAAATAACTTCGAAATCAAAATCCCCGGTGAAATAGTGGTAAGTTTACGGACTTACAACGCAGAAATCTGGGGTTCGATTCCCCGCGGTGGACAAAGCAAATATGCCAATGTGGCTTTACTCTGGAACAAACAAAATCGAAAACAAAACATCATTAGCTTACATCTAAAACAATGTGTAAAAACAAAATTTATGTTCTATGGAACACAACGCTAATGTTTGAATTTATACAAAACACGATCAAGTTAAAATCCATACAAGCATCGTGGAATAGAGCAGAAATGGGTTGGCGGATAATATAATCTATATACACATAAAAATATGACTTCACAACACAATAAAGTAGTTAATGGACACAATATTCGCTTAAAAACAGCATGTCATTTGTATTTAAAAAAACATACGCAATTTTTGTATTTATTACTCTACAATGATCACCTGTGTTATAGCTCACATACTTACAACATAGCTCTTTTGGACCAATTTATTCGCATTTAAATATGTATAAGTTAGCATAGTAGCGAAGTTTAAAACGTATTAAAGATTTATATTTGGTTTGTTTGGAATTTCGCGCAAAACTACACGCGGGATTATCTACGCTAGCCGTCGCTAATTTAGCAGTCATAGACTAGTGGGAAGGCAGTTAGTCAACTCTTGGGATACTCTTTTACCAACGAATAGTGGGATTGACAGTCATATTATAACGCCCCCAAGGCTGAAAGGATGAGCATGTTCGGTGTGACAGGGATTCGAACCCGCAACCCTCAAAATTGCGAGGCGAGCATCCTAATCACCAGACTATACCAGGACGATTTATAATTAAGGTACATTTTACGTTGTTTTTAGATTTTAATATTTCCTGTAACTTATCTTCGAAACCGTGTAGCAAGTTTAGTTAGTTATATTCATCATTTATATATTTACAATAGACGTGTTCTGATGACTTATATCCTTATTTGAGTTTTTGATCGACTTGGGCAATATCACTGAAACTAAAACATTAAAAATTAAACTTCTGTTGTACTTGATGGCGCATTGTGCAAAATGAGTCATTTTTAAACAGATTTTCTATTGTGTTGTAATATATAATATAATATCAATTTCATTTGATAGAATGACTGAGCATTTTTAAGTTTTTTATTATTACAATATTATAATACTTAATTAAATATAGCTTCTTCCATGTCAGTAATAGTATTAGGCTCTATCATGTTCCACACTTAAGGTTTTATAATATAAATGCCACTTACATGGAAGCCACTTCCTTTTCTAACAAGGTCATTTCTTTGGTTGCGTCAGAGAATTCACACGCTAGACGTTCCAAGCAATGGTTACTAGTTGTTAGTAGCCCTGAACATGAAAGGTAGTTGGCGATTATGTCGTCTTCGTATCTCTGAATATCTCCTTTTTCAGCCAGGTATAGTTGCAGAACCTGTGAGATTATATGTTAGGCCCACATAATTTCATCGAAACAAAGATGAAATGGACAGCAACTATTTAGTTCAGAATGACACTTGTAGATAAAGTCTTTAAAGGCTGATCTACAAAATTAGTTCAAATAAAATGGACGAAAGGCCTTCGAAACGTCATCCTTTCTATTTGAGCTACTTTTATAGATTAATCTCCAATACTTTCTCTACAATGTCACTTTGAACTAAATAGTTGCTGCTCATTTCACCTTTGTTTGTTCATTATAAATACTCTGCCTAAATCATTTATAAAACATTCTGTATGATTATTCTCTAAGTAAGCTAGATATACTCAAAACTCTTTAAGAAAGATAAATTTTATCCTATTAAATAATGGATGATATTGATAAACAGTTTTTCTAATTATTTTTATCAGGTTTGCCCGTCGTGTTATACTGCGTAGTTATTTTTAAGAAAGCAGATGTGGGATGTAATATAAGGGTTTAAACACTCAAGTATTGTTTTTAAATTGTGTGTTATATACCTTTAACATTTCCAGTCGATGTTCTATCTTCATAGAAGCCTTTTCATCAGGAAACGGCAAATGAGGACTTAGACTCCGTCGTCGCCTACCACCAGCATTAGTTAGCAGTAAACTCACAGGAATAGACAGTTGACTAGTCACAATTGGACCTAATATGGACAGAATGGCCAAAGGGGCAATAAGTGCCAACAGCACGGCTAAGCTGCTTCCACTGAAACCTGTGCGAAGACTGTTCCGAAAACCACTCTGCTGGCCTCCGGGGAAAACTCTACTGAAACTATTTGGTCTAAACCTCCCTCCTGAACCACTGTGTCCAAATCCTCCATTAAACCCATTATATTGAAATCCGCTTTCTAAACTATTAAATCCAAACCCTCCTCCCAAACTACTAGGTGTAAATATTCCTCCAGTACCAGTATCAAACCCTTCTTCAAAACCAGTGGGTCCAAATCCACTTCCAAAACTACTTAAACCATATCCTCCTTTAAGACTAGTAGACTCATATCCCCCTCCAGAATCATCAGGGCTGTGTCCTCCATCAAGACTACCAAAGCCATATCCTCTACTAGAACCATGTCCTCCCCCTGAAACACCAAGAGCATTTTCTTTTTCAGAATCACCAGACCTAAATTCTCCTCCAAAGCTACTAGGGCCATATTCTTTACCAAAACTAGTGGGGCCATATCTTCCACCAAACGAACCAGAGCCATATTCTCTACCGAAATTAATAGGGTCATATTCTTGTACAGAACCACTAGAGCCATGTCCTCCACCTGAATCACTGTGGTAATGTCCTTCTTCGGAACCACTAAGGCTATGTTCTCCTCCAGAACTATCAGGACCATATCCTCTACCAAACCCACGAAAGCCATATCCTCCACCATAACCATTGGAGTTATACCCTTCTTCAGAATCGCCAGAACCATTGGGGCCATAACCTTCTGTTGAACTACCATATTCTTCTTCAAAATCACCAAATCGAAATTTTCCCTCATTGCTCCCAAATTCCTCAAATTTATTTCTACCATTGTTAATATCCCCATTGCCAAAGTTACCTTTACCAATATTTGCATAAGTGGGACCAAGTCCTTTGTGAAAGCCTGCAGACTCACCTTTAAAAGAATTTCCATAACCATTTCCACTATTTAAGCTGTTACTGGGGCCATATCCGTGTCCAGAGCTATCAAGGTCATATACTTCACCAAACACACCAGATTCATATCCTCCGCCAGAACCACTGGGGTTATGTTCTCTACCAGAACCACTGGGGCTATATTCTCTACCAGAACCACTGGGATCATATTCTCTACCAATACCATTGGGGTCATATCCTTCTCTAAAACTACTTGAAGTATATATTTCGCCAGAACCACCAGGGCCATATCTTCCACCAGAACTAGGGAGGCTATATCCTTCTCCAGAACCACCAGATTCGTATCCTCCGCCAGAACCACTGGGATCATATTCTCTACCAGAACCATTGGGGTCATATCCTTCTCCAAAACTACTTGGGGTATATGTTTCGCCAGAACCACCAGGACCATATCTTCCACCAGAACTAGGGAGGCTATATCCTTCTCCAGAACCACCAGATTCGTATTCTCTACCAGAACCACTGGGATCATATTCTCTACCAGAACCATTGGGGTCATATCCTTCTCCAGAACCACCAGATTCGTATCCTCCACCAGAACCACTGGGGCTATATTCTCTACCAGAACCACTGGGATCATATTCTCTACCAGAACCATTGGGGTCATATCCTTCTCCAAAACTACTTGGGGTATCTGTTTCGCCAGAACCACCAGGTCTATATCTTCCATCAGAACTGGGAAGGCTATATCCTGCTCCAGAACCACCATAGCCATATCCTCTACTAAAACCACCAAAGCCATATCTTCCATCATATCCACCAGAACGAGAATCATAAGATTCTGATCCAGCATCATCATATAAAGGATTTGCTTCTTCCCGATATACAGCTTGCCTTCGACTAATATTTTTCGCTTCAAAAATATCTGCTGTGAGTAGTCCTGAAAAATTTAACAATGTAATTTAGTTTCCCTTGTCATAAAACTAAAAACAAATGTGTTATTTTGAAGCTTCAGTTTGATTAATTTGTTTAAAAACACTGTTACGAAGTCGAAAATTTCATTCCTTAATAACTTGTGGATTCATAATTGATAAACTCTTTGCAGTTGTACATGTCAGCCGACTGAGAAGTATTTCGAGCTGGGCGTGGTCTAGAGGTTAACTTACCAAGTTGCAAATCAGATGGTTCAAGGTTCGAGCCGCAATATATCCTCCAACACGCTTCGCACTATCAGCTGTGGGAGCGTTAGAACTGCTGCATTCGGTACTAATAGGAGGCGGATACAGCTAATTGGTTGCCTTGTATCTGATAAATTGTTTGTTTGTTTGTTTGAAGTTAAGCACAAAGCTACACAATGGGCTATCTGTGCTCTGCCCACCACGGGTATCGAAACCCGGTTTCTAGCGTTGTAAATCCGGAGACATACAGCTGTGCCACTGTGGGGCCTATCTGATCAACAGTCATAAATTAGGAAAATCTATGCTTAATCACTGGAGTCTCTGATTTAGCTGTTTAACTCACGTGGCACCTAAATATCCTTTCAGGCTAAAAATTACAAAAATAAGAACTTCCCAAATAAACTGAATGGAAATAAGCACTTATAATGCCCAAATAAGCGATACGTACTTTGCTCTGTCTAATACACATGTGAAAGTATCTTTCCATGTTTCGCATTATGCAATGTATTCAATTATTTGTTACTAACTGGCTGTTCTGTAAACGTTTATACACGTAGGTAAATTATTTAAACGCATGATTAGTTTTATTCTCTCTCTCGTAAGGGAAAGGTATATGTTATTTGATATTAATGTACATTTGATATTATATGAGACTAAGCCCCACTTTTGTTTGCGTAAATCAGTTCATTTTTATATTATTTGTGTTGTTAAACACTTAAAGCTTATGTTTTGTTTTTAATTTGCCAAACAGATGAGTTTCTTTATATCTATCAAACATTTTCAATGCACTTGTACTGCGTGTCTAAAATTCTAAACTATTAAACTAATAAACCCGATTTCTTTAACGGAAAATAACTTAAAAGCTACACACAATTATCAAAGTACTTTCTACAGTAATTGTTTTGTAACAAATAACACATTGAATTGTATAATGACATTTATATGCTATTTTCGTTTAAAAAATATTACAATATAGAGAATAAAACATGATGAAAATGTGTTCCTAGAGTGTGGAGATATTTGAATCGTAAGATTCCAATTTCGTTGGAAGAAATTCTTTTTTTTTTTTCATGCAAACAAAAACCAATAATGTAACTAGATATGAAACAACCTTAACGAAAGAAATTATTTTAATAAAAAATCTAAACTCTCAGTTTTGTATTATTATTGTTATTACACTATATAAATATGATTAACCTGGATTGTAACCACAATATCCTGATGAACAATGTCTTCGCTATTTTTCGGTATTTGATATTTTCCATCTGAATAACACTTTATGCAATATATGGGCTAAACGCCCAGAGCCCTAAGGTTTATGAACAGTTGTTTCTAATTTAGAACTGCTAACGAGAAAGGGGGCAACCAATTAGCAGCACCCTACACCAAAAGGCTACTTTTAACTGAATAGCGGGATTGGCTATAGTGTGTTTACTCCACAGTAGCTCATCTGTAAGCTTGAGTACTTATGACACTAAAGATTGAACTTCGATACCCGAGATGGGCGCAGCGCAGATACCTCGTTGTGTAGCTTTGCGTTTTTGAACAAAGAAATAAATGTACTAGGTTTAATGTTACAGAAAAAGCATGCACGTTGTATTGTTAAACCCAGCAATATATTTAATTAAAATGACTTGATATTTTATGAACATGAAAACCGTATTACATGAGTATTTTGGAGACCTAAATATTTGTTTTTATAGTGATTTACATTGGCTAAATGTGCGTTATGTATTATATTATCCAAATAGAGGGATTTACTTTCACAGTTATAACGCCTCTACAGCTGAAACTTGTTCAGAGACATATTGCGGTTCGAGCTCTGGACCTTCCGCCCTGCACGCTAATCATTACATCTCACCCAACCATTGCCGAGTTACTACAAAAGAGAAAGTATTAAATCTGCAATATATTTTGCATTTCCTGGACAAGAACTAAGTTAAAAATTTTAAGTGTTTAAGTTAATTTTTTTGAATTTTTCATATTGTGAAGCCATTCAGTGGCTCAGCGGTAAGTCTGAAGGCTTATAACACTAAAAACCAGGCTTCGATACCCGTAGTGGGCACAGAACATATAACCCTTTGTGTAGTTTAGTACTTAAGAACACACAAACAGTCTGTGGAGGTTTTTGAAAATGCCTGTATCTGAAACCTGTTTCGGATATTCCATCAACTAATGTGAAACGAACACCAAAAGTGAAGTTTAAACTACTAAAACCATTAGCTGGAAAAAGAAACAAAGTTTTTGTTTTATGTAGTTATTTTGATATTTGATTAATTATCTAGCTTTGGTTAATAAACGAAAAAAAAAATATCTTGATTAGTATTTGAAGCCACACTATCCTGGATAAGACTATTTGAACGAGATAACTGGTTGTTGTTCCTTAGTGTGAAATTTAAAAATAAGTCGTTATTCTTAATAAATCTCAATTATAAAACAAATCAAAATTTCACGAATAACTAACTAGACATATACAACAAAATTAAAAATCATACCATTTGTCAATAAAATACTAAAGACATAATTTTTTAAAAAATGTCTGCACTAGTAGCACCAAAAGCGTTAGGGATATTCCGGCTGTCAGGCATAATCAAAAATAAGAATTAAAGAACGCAAATAACTAAAGAAAGAACTGTCACGGAAGACTAATTAAGGGTTAGGTATTGGGTCCTTTAACTCACAATATCCCCTCAGTGCCTATCACCGTTTACCGTCTGCGGATAATTATGGATATAGTAGTCCCCCCTAAAACATTTAAGATTTTAAAAGTAACAACTTAGTAGAAATTAATTTGTTATTAAACACCACTCTTAATTAACACCCTTGTTAGACACCAAACCTCCACCCATTTATGGTATTCACCTCTAAAGGAATTTAAGATTTTAAAAGTGACATCATAGTAGAAATTAATATTTGTTAAGAAGTACCATTAATTTCTACCTACAATTGTTACAGCACAGAACGAGTTATCGCTTGAAAAATAATTTACCCTATATTTATCACCAAAGCTTCAATTTAAAAATAAATCGCCCGTTTCCGTGACAATACTGGCTTCAAACTAGCCCTCTTATCCACACAAAGACACTTTTCATAGTTTTACCAACAGTAAGTGATTCCTAAAATTATTGTCGTGTAGCCACAAAGTTAGACTGATCAACATTCAAAATATATGGAAGTAGAAATATTTTTATTTATTTTATGTTCATAAATATTGAAAAAGAAAATCAAACAGTTATAGGAAAATAAACCTTAGAAATAGATATTTTATATGTGTTCTTGTTGAGGATTTTTACTTACACTAAAAATAAAGTCTCCATTTTGAATAAGTGATAATAGAGCGACACCCTATTAATAAAAATAGTAGTTATTTTTCTATATTTTTTACAGTTTTATATTATTGTGCATTATTTTAAACAACTTACCTGATCTACTGGTAGAATGAGTCTTTATTATACGAAACATCGCCATCATAAGTGACAGTGAAAATAGTAAACTTACAGCAAAACCCCACATTTCAGTATTCCTACCATAGAGAACAAACAACAGTTAGCTTTATTACATGATGATTAAGTTAACTACTTTATCATACGAAACATCACCATCATAAGTGACAGTGAAAATAGTAAACTTACAGCAAAACCCCACATTTCAGTATTCCTACCATAGAGAACAAAAACAACAGTTAGCTTTATTACAGAATTGAAACTGAAATTAGTTACACATCGGGTTTAAAATTATTTTATCAATAACAATACTAAAAGTGTTCTAAAGAATGTCATTTTGATAAATAGTCATGTACTTGATTTGACAGTAAATACATTACAGAGTCAAGCTTAAAAATATATTAAAAACAAGAATTGTATCCAAGAGACATGAAGTTGTTAAATACATTATAAGTAACTTGAACAACTTAATACATATCTATTTATTAGAATGTTAAAAACTGACTCTATATGTTTCGATAATATCAAAGTACCATCATCAGGAGTGAAATACACCAATGAGAACAAACCACCTGTGTTATAACATTCGTACGATCTAAGGGTTACAACACTACAAATCAGCTATCAAAAAGGAGAGGTTAACCAGTTTTGTATATATTAACTTTATGAACCTTCACCTTTATTTAAATCTATTGTTTTTGTTTTGTTTATTTAATATTATTTAAATAGATTCACGAATATTTCTAATAATTTACGTTACAGGTAAACATAATCTTATTTTTTTACCAGTTTTACGGTCTGTTTTATTTACATGCTCAGTTGAAGCTGGATTAGGTTTTTTATTAGAATCTACATAAATATTATGTTTCATTATTTTGAATCTTACATTTTTTTGCTTATCCAATATTTTCATATTACATTCACAGAAAAATGTCGTAAATATCAGATTTGTCCAAATCATTTAGCTTATATTTAGTAAACCTAATTATACTGTTGATCTTATTAATTATTAAAAATATGACTCATACTGTTTTTATGAAATATAGTGGTAAAATTGTGAGTAAGTTTTTATAAACGGTTATATATGTACATTATTGTTAAGTCAGTTTTTAACATTCTAATGAAATTGTTATGCATTAAGTTATACAGTATTATTTCATGAACGTTGCATGAGAACCATTTCATTTAATAAAATATAGCTTTAAAATTCGCAGATTAATATATACATGTATATACAATATATACACGAATATATTGGAACAAAACATTTAGTAAAATTGCAGATTTTTTACAAATCACGAAACGGTGCTTAATAAATAAAATCACTAAGTACAGAGGAAGTAGAACCATATATTTTTTTTTTTACAGAAGGTTCTAAATATCCTGACGTACATGTTGCTCACCTTTAGAAAATAACTTAGTTTCTGTCAGGATAACTAAATACCAGTCCAGGATTTGTAGCCAGTAAGGAGAATCTTAAATCACGGACGTTTTTTTCATATGTTGATCACAATGATGTTATCTCGATATTGGTGTATCTGCATTAGTTCCCGACTGTGTCAGAATCGTCCTTTTATATATCACAATGCTTGATTGGTCAAATATTTTAGTGTGACCTTTAGTGTCAACTTTAAAAACGTTATCCTGAATTAATAACCTAGTAACATTACAGGTGGCGAGTTAGATATTACACACTAGCAGATAGCACTCACACCCTCTTACTGATTCTAAATATTACTAACTTGTTTATATTACATATTAGTTTTGCCGTTCCGCGCATCATTACATTATTCAATAGAGCAGGGTTAAATATTAGAGCGTACAGAAGGTGGTTTTATGTAACACCTGCAAGTGGTCGAAAAGCTCGCTTAGAAGGATTGTTGTTAAGATAAACTACCGGCACTTATGTTTCCTTTCTGAACATTAAGGAAGGCGAAATGCCAGCATTCCGATGATATATGTTAGTGAAACATCAGATTTATGCTGATAGGTGACCCTGAGCCTTATAGTGTTTTATTAAGACTAATTCAAATTTTTCCTAGAATACACGTACAGATTGTGTTCAAAGCAACACAACTAGTGTTTGAATGGCTACAAAACAAGTTTATGTTTAAACAGCACAATCATTTTGGGCTAACGAAACATAACAGAAATTTCTTAGCTGATATGCAATACTTGTGTTGAATTATGTACGATATACATAAACATGATAAAGATATGAAACTTCACAACAAAACATTGTTTTGAATTGAAAACCGTACGTCATATACGTTGTTAGAAAACACAAAACCTGTGTTATATATATGTGTGTGTGTATGTATCGCACTGTGTTATAGTTAACATTATCTGTGTTTGAGTAATACAATTTGTGTTGTGAAATAACGCAATTTGTCAATTTACAATTTATTTTTTTACAATGTTTGAGGTTCTGAGTCACATGTTTAAAAATTAAAATAGTTTCAAATTCTTTCTGGTACATATATAGTTTTATTAAGTCGGTTTTCAACATTCTGAACAACATCCTTTACTAAGGGACTTCAGATTCTAACTAGTAAATAATGTTGCGTCACGTGTTATATTGAAGTAACTTCATAATCTTATTGGTTCGTGTGTAACTTCAGAATCTTATTGATACATGTGTTAACCACGTATTTTATTGAAGTAACTTCATAATCTCATTGGTTTGTGTGGTAATTTACAAATCTTATTGACACGTGTTAAACTACACGTATTAGTAAGGTAGCTTCAGATTTAGACCAGTAAGTGATACTGATTCACATGTTTTATTCAGGTAACTTCAAAATCTTATTGTAACGAATTTGTTATTATATATTTATTTTAATATCAAAGTTTGTTTAGATTAAATTTATATTTAGAAACATACATAGCTTATACTGTTAAATGTGTATTGCGAAACTCCCACCTATTCTCCAAAGTAGTAGAAGATTCTCGAGAGTAAGAATCAACAATATATATATGTGTGTGTGTGCATAAACGCTTTAATTTGTATTGTTACGTAAAACTGAAATTTCTAGAACGCCTCCACACGGCTATAAATATAACCAACGCGCCGCGACAAAAGAGAGTATCTGTTTTAAACTACATGTTTTAGTAAGGTAGCTTCAGATGGTGACCATTAAATGATGCGGAGTCACAAGTTTTATTCAGATAACTTCAGAATCTTATTGATACATGGTTTTGAAATTACTTCGAGATGGGGGTGTTAAACGTGTGGTAACTTCAGAATCCCTTTAACACGTGTTAAACTACATGTTTTAGCAAGGTAGCTTCAGATCCTGATCAACAAGTGGAACTTCAATGATATTTGAGAATCTGAATCTCAGAAAACATTAAAAATAAGCAACGAACATGCTTATGTAAATCATGACGTATATTAGTGTATGAAATCAAAATACAATTTCATTGTGAAACTAATAATAAGGCCAAACCCCTTTAAATATAAATTAGCAGAAGCTGAAATAACATACTGATATAATAATCGGAATTAGTTTACAAAACTAATGACTGAAAGTTGTTTAATGTGCTGCTAAGTAGAACAGTTTTAGTTGGAAGGATGTTTGTTGGTAAATATCATAAAACTGACT
>NW_013670259.1:77900-79863 GCF_000517525.1 Limulus polyphemus
AACTAATGACTGAAAGTTGTTTAATGTTCTGCTAAGTAGAACAGTTTTAGTTGGAAGGATGTTTGTTGGCAAATATCATAAACTGACTATATATCGGCATATATTTAAATACTAAATCCAAAGTACAATTTAACTACTAAATTTAAATCAGTTAACTCAATTTCAGACCCTTTGAAATTCTAATACGTAACACTAGGTAAACACCGATTCTACTGGATACCCCAGTATTCACAAATTCTAGTTTTCAGATGATATTTAGTTTTGAAAATATATGTGACCTCACTTTCACTCCATGCGTTTATGTATTTCAGGTATGAACGAAGGAACTCAGTAGTCTATCCTAATATTGAAATAGGTTACCTTAATTTGAAAACTATGCCTAAGGATAAGTTTGAGTTGAATCTGAAGGTAGAAGTTTTTATTAACTTAGAAATGTACTGTTTTTGAATATATGGATCTTTAGAATTCATAAAACGTAAATATATAATGGCAGAAAATTTGGTGATATAGTGTGCGTGGTTTTTTTTTACGAGGTTGGAATTTGTTGTTAAGGAGGAGAATCATTTACCTCAAGCTCTAAATTGAACTCGTTCGTGTGATGCCAAGAGTTTAGACATAATAGAAATTTCGGACAATGGTCAACAGAGTGAAGCAACTCAGTTCAGTTTGGGCCGGTCTGGGTCATCTGGGAAGCTCGGATGCGTCTATTTCCCTCCATGCACGATGTGTTCACTGAGATGGTTATAGTAGGTAATCATGCATCTCGTTTTAATTTCGATAATATACAAAAGTATATATAAATTTAAGTCGTGGGTAAGAACTTTTACCAGTTTGAAGCTTATTCGCCTAAAATGTTGCTTATGCTAGTAATATATTCAATCCGGCATATTTAACTAAAAAATCCAGTTTTATAATAAATATTAATTGAGCTTAGATACAACTATCATTAAGTGGTATTAGATATTTTGGACAAATGCTATAGGGAAAACATACCTCATATTATTATATCTTTGATAAACTTATGTAGATCACTGATCAGATTATTTTGATTTAAATTTTTCTTCAAGTAATTAACATAGCATTAGTGAAGCCTATCTGGCAACACTTGGAGGTTTGAATAATTATGTAAGAACTTTATGGATATACTTTTTTGGGAGTCTTAAAGCTACACAAATAGTAGAAGTTTGAATGATTTCTAACTTATAGATATTAGATTTGGTGACGTTTAGCCAAACTGGACAAACATATACAATATAAGATATAATGTAAGTTTTATAAAGTTTCAGAACGTTATCGGTTGAGGTACCTCTGTTATTACAAGCTAGATTATTGATATAATTCGTTATTTTCCTACTTATATTTTGTAATTCGTCACTACGTTTGATTCAAGTTAATTTCATATCATAAGGTCACACCTAGGACTTTAGCTTATATGGCTATTTGGAACTCGGTCACACCTAATAATCTAGTTAACATGGCTATTTGAAACTCGGTCATACCTAACAATCTAGCTGACATTCTGGAACTCTGTTACACATAGGTATGTTTTAAAAGGTTCTTTAAGGTGTCTTGGTGATTTCGTGAAACAAATTATCTGAGTTTTTGGGTGTTTATCTCGATACTTCATTTATTACACAAATGTCCTATTTGTTTTACGTGATGTTCTAGATTATTAGTAGCCTAAGAAGCATCTGGGGAAGCGTTCTCGATAGTAACACCATATTAAAACTGAACCCATATAAATTATTTTAATTTGTGAGTAGTAGGGGAGACCGGGGCTAGTTGTTACGATTTTTAGAAAAAGTCCAATATCTAGCGCAATAACCCGAATCATACATTGAAACTGAATGAAAGTGAAATATAACTATGTACTTTATCAAAATTATGTATTCTATATTGAACAAAGTTGGTTACATAAAAGATTTTGTAAATATTTTGAAGTAAAGTCAAGTGTAACAATATG
>NW_013670260.1:0-4711 GCF_000517525.1 Limulus polyphemus
TTGTTATACCTAGAGATTAACTTCATCTTGTTATACCTAGAGATTAACTTCATCTTGTTATACCTAGAGATTAACTTCATCTTGTTATACCTAGAGATTAGCTTCATCTTGTTATACCTAGAGATTAGCTTCATCTTGTTATACCTAGAGATTAACTTCATCTTGTTATACCTACAGTTTAGCTTCATCTTGTTATACCTAGGAAGATGAAGTTAATCTAATGTAGTAGTAGAAGGAGAGGTTGTTCACAGATAACAAGGACACATATAAACTGGCTGTGTCAAAGTAATTTTATCTTTGAATCATAAAATGGTCAATAGAATTATGAGCAATTCATGAACTGCACATAAATGTTTAAAAAATTATATGTAATTTTTAGTTAAAAATAATATATTTTTTCAAAATTCAATTTGAAAACTACTTTTTGTATGGCTTTTTAAAGTAATTATACAATTGTAGGTTAAACACGCTTTTCATATGTAATACCTTTTATATTGTATATACATGTACTTGGCTTAACGTTTGTTGTTGATTCTTTATATGTGTTTTATATGTACATAAAATAATTTTACCAACAAGTATTTGTAAAATGTTTTCTTTTATCTAAAATAATTAAAAAACAATCAAAGTTTACTAACCACCATTGATTGTTGTTCTTCTCAGGGAGTAATGATGACCAAAGTTTAATAAACATCATTGATTGTTGTTCTTCTCAGGGAGTAATGATGAACAAAGTGTACTAACCACCATTGATTGTTGTTCTTCTCAGGGAGTAATGATGAACAAAGTTTACTAAACACCATTGCTTGTTGTTCTTCTCAGGGAGTAATGATGAACAAAGTTTACTAAACACCATTGGTGGTTGTTCTTCTCAGGGAGTAACGATGAACAAAGTTTACTAAACACCATTGGTGGTTGTTCTTCTCAGGGAGTAATGATGAACAAAGTTTAATAAACACCATTGGTTGTTGTTCTTCTCATGGAGTAATGATGACCAAAGTTTAATAAACACCATTGATTGTTGTTCTTCTCAGGAAGTAATTATGACCAAAGTTTACTAAACACCATTGAATGTTGTTCTTCTCAGGGAATAATGATGAACAAAGTTTACTAAACACCATTGATTGTTGTTCTTCTCAGGGAGTAATGCATTTGACAGGAAGACCTGTGGCAAACTTTGATCCAGAAGGACTCATATTTGCTGTTGGTGTCAACTCACAGTTAGTTAAGCTGTATGATCTTAGATCTTTTGAAAAGGTATGATTTAGGGTTTCAGGGAAGATGTGAGTTAAGAACTAGGTGTTTAAGTAGTGCTGTTGGTTTGTTGCTTTGAAGAACTAATTATATAAAAAAAAAGTTGTGCATGTAGTAACAAAATCCAATTCAATATGTATTATCAGTACCATCTATAATCAATTAAAAGTAACTTGAAATAAAATTAAAGTATTCAAGTAAAGACAAGAAATAAAGAATGAATTTCACTTTTGTGTCTTTGTTTTGAGCCTATACTACTGGACCAGGTTTGGAGTCAAAATCAAATCACATAAATAGTTTTCAAAATTTCTAATTTAGATTTGCTTTTTTTTTCAAATTGAGAAAATTACAAACGGATTTAATTTTCAGCTGCACAAAATCTCTTATTATAAGTATACCTATAAAACAATGTTAGATAGCATATTCAAAAATTATGTACATTATAAAGTATAGGAATAACAAGATGAAGCTAATCTCTAGGTATAACAAGATGAAGCTAATCTCTAGGAATAACTTCTGTAAGAACAGTTGATTGTTTAAATCTAGCTGTAAACATGTGTCCTTATTAACCATCATTATATCAGTTCTTACCTGGCAGCCTGGTGAACGTAAGTCCCACAATCTGACTGACTTATCAAGTGACCCAGACAAGAAGCTGTCATCTACAGGTGACATACACAACGTCACTACTCTGCAACACAAAAGATATTTATACTAACTTGCTGGTCAACAAATTAAGTCATGTTATGTCCAGTATAACTGATTACAAGTTTTTTTCCCAATCACAGCTATCTGTGAAAGGATTTACTACCTTTTTTAGTTAGTCATGCAAGATTATTCTGTGCTTACTAAAATTTATAAATGCCTTTTTTATTATTGTTGAAATTTATGAAACATTTCTTAGAAAGTTAATATATTTCAAAACCTAAAATTACAAAGATTTTGAAATGTGTAGTTCATGTGCACAGTGAGATTACTAATTGAAAACAACAATACACATGCCTGTACGTCCGTATATGGCTAACATGGCTAATCTGGGCAGTTAATTGTGAAAATCATAATTGTATTTCTTTTTTTTTTACATTTCATGCTTCACTGTTCATGTTTGATTTACAACGTTTCATTCTGGTTCTTCTTCTTTTATTATTCAAGTATTTAATTTCATTTGTTAGAACATGTCAAACAGAAAATGGGATTACCGTGAGATTATTATATGTCTGGTCCGTAAGACCTTTCAAAAACATAATAAAGCAGTCCATCGTCAAAGCTTCCACTCCGATCTTTTAAAGACAAATCATAAAGTGGCAACCAAACATGTTGCTCCTCATGGTCAATGAGACATTTTGAATTTTTGTAAAAAGAAACAGCTAGAAGAGGGAGAAATTTACAATGGTCAAGAAGAAAAATATGCTGCCGACACTCAAACTCAAGCATCAACCAGTGAGGAGACAGATCCAGCACCCAAAAATACTAAGAAACAGCTTCCGCCCGAAACTAAATTACAGTTAGTTGAATCTGAGACTCAAGTTGAAGACATTAAGTTATACGACTAGGTTCAATCTTTAGAGCCAACTCCTGCAGTGACTAAATTTGACTCTCCTCAGTAGTCTATTATTCCATTATTTCCTCTTTCACAATTTGGTACACAAAATCATCGCTTCAACCCTGAATGGTATAAGGGACATCCTTGGATTTCCTACTCCATTGATGAAGATGAAGTGTTGTGCTTTCCTTGTGACCTTGGATTTCCTACTCCACTGATGAAGATGGAGTGTTGTGCTTTCCTTGTGACCTTGGATTTCCTACTCCACTGATGAAGATGAAGTGTTATGCTTTCCTTGTGACCTTGGATTTCCTACTCCACTGATGAAGATGAAGTGTTGTGCTTTCCTTGTGACCTTGGATTTCCTACTCCACTGATGAAGATGAAGTGTTGTGCTTTCCTTGTGACCTTGGCTTTCCTACTCCACTGATGAAGATGAAGTGTTGTGCTTTCCTTGTGATCTTGGATTTCCTACTCCATTGATGAAGATGAAGTGTTGTGGTTTCCTTGTGAAAAATTCTGAGGTGATAAAGAGAAGAATTCACCTTCAAAGACTGGCAGCATCCTAACATCCTCAACCAGCATCCTACAGCAAAGGCTCATCCTAACATCCTCAACCAGCATCCTACAGCAAAGGCTCATCCAAACATCCTCAACCAGCATTCTACAGCAAAGGCTCATCCAAACATCCTCAACCAGCATTCTACAGCAAAGGCTCATCCTTGCTGGTTGAGGATGTTAGGATGAGCCTTTGCTGTAGGATGCTGGTTGAGGATGTTTTTCTACAGCAAAGGCTCATCCTAACATCCTCAACCAGCATTCTACAGCAAAGGCTCATCCAAACATCCTCAACCAGCATTCTACAGCAAAGACTCATCCTAACATCCTCAACCAGCATTCTACAGTAAAGGCTCATTCAAACATCCTCAACCAGCATTCTGCAGTAAAGGCTCATTCAAACATCCTCAACCAGCATTCTACAGCAAAGGCTCATCCAAACATCCTCAACCAGCATTCTACAGCAAAGGCTCATCCAAACATCCTCAACCAGCATTCTACAGCAAAGGCTCATCCAAACATCCTCAACCAGCATTCTACAGCAAAGACTCATTCAAATGCTATGATCAGGTGGATGTATCAAAGAAACATGTCTGATCATGGAACAACAGAAACTAAACGATACAAACAAGTGAAAGAAAACCATGATTATTTACATGCTATTATTGAAGTAATTTTTCACTGTATTCAACAAAACATTCAAATAGGTGGCAACAATGAGAATTGTGGTAATCTTGGAGAACTGAGCAACCAAAACAGGGACAATTCTCTGGAGTCAGCTTACGATCCTAGGACCTTTCTTGGATGAAAGAAAAGCTTCAGAAAATGTTTTCTGCCCATATGCAGTGGACATCTCCTGAAATCCAAATGAGCTGATCAACTTGGTAGCTGAACATGTATTCTGGCATATAACACAGAACATCAAAGTGCCGAACAGTTTAACATTATAGCCAATGATACCAGCAATGTGGCTCGGCTGGACAGGTTAACGTTATAGCCAATGATACCAGCAACATTGACCGGCTGGACAGGTTAACGTTATAGCCAATGATACCAGCAACATTGACCGGCTGGACAGGTTAATGTTATAGCCAATGATACCAGCAATGTGGCCCGGCTGGACAGGTTAACATTATAGCCAATGATACCAGCAATGTGGCTCGGCTGGACAGGTTAACGTTATAGCCAATGATACCAGCAACGTGGCCCGGCTGGACAGGTTAACGTTATAGCCAATGATACCAGCAATGTGGCCCGGCTGGACAGGTTAACGTTATAGCCAATGATACCAGCAACGTGGCCCGGCTGGACAGGTTAACGTTATAGCCAATGATACCAGCAACGTGGCCCGGCTGG
>NW_013670260.1:5602-6779 GCF_000517525.1 Limulus polyphemus
TATATATATATATATATATATATATATATATAAACACACACTCATGTTTCTCATACCTTTAACTTTTGTAGGTTTTTGTAAACTGTCCATTTTTTATGCATTTTAAAAGATAAAGTGATTAAAATCACTGGGGGAATTTACAGCATTCCCTCAGACACCGTAACTATAGGCCTTGCTGTGCTCGATACATGATCCAAAGCCCATGTTCATGTTTCTAAAAAAAAATCAGAGCAGAAACATACTGTAGCCATGTTTTTTGCAACCTTCCCCTACGGCATATACTGAACTGAAAATGACAACAACATATACCAGACTGAGAACAACAACCACCTATACTGGACTGAAAACAACAACCACATTTACTGGACTGAAAACAATAACTGCATACACTGGACTGAGAACAACAACCACATATACCGGACTGAAAACAACAACCACCTATACTAAACTAAAAACAACAACCACATATACTGGACTGAAAACAACAACCGCATACACTGGACTGAAAACAACAACCACATATACCGGACTGAAAATAACAACAACATATACCGGACTGAAAACAACAACAACATATACCGGACTGAAAACAACAACAACATATACCAGACTGAAAACAACAACCACCTATACTAAACTAAAAACAACAACCACATATACTGGACTGAAAACAACAACCGCATACACTGGACTGAAAACAACAACCACATATACCGGACTGAAAACAACAACAACATATACTGGACTGAAAACAACAACTGCATACACTGCACTGAAAACAACAACCACATATACCAGACTAAAAACAACAACAACAACATATACCGGACTGAAAAGAACAACAACGATTTAAAAAATGCTTTATAAACCACAGCTACTATAGCTAACAAGAGGATAGTCAAGAATTAGCATACAAAATAACTCGTTGACTTACTTTTTTGTGTGACCTGGAAAATATCTGATGTACTTGTTGTCATGGAGAGAAAGATAACGAATTGTGTCTGAAAGAAGATATTAAGTTACAGTTAGTTACCACGTGTTTGAAAGAAGACATTAAGTTACAGTTAGTTAACATGTGTCTGAAAGAAGATATTAAGTTACAGTTAGTTACCACGTGTTTGAAAGAAGACATTAAGTTACAGTTAGTTACCACGTGTTTGAAAGATGACATTAAGTT
>NW_013670260.1:7573-26336 GCF_000517525.1 Limulus polyphemus
CTAACTAAACATCAAGAATGAATGACATACCATCCACTACTAACTAAACATCAACAAGAATGTGACATAACATCCACTACTAATTAAACATCAATAGAATGAATGACATACCATCCACTATTAATTAAACATCAACAGAATGAATGACATACCATCCACTACTAACTAAACATCAACAAGAATGACATACCATCCACTACTAATTAAACAGCAAGATGTTTAATGTGACATACCATCAACTACTAACTAAACATCAACAAGAATGACATACCATCCACTACTAATTAAACAGCAAGATGTTTAATGTGACATACCATCTACTTTGGTTGAACTATGTACAGCTGTATTGGCAGCATGGGTGTAATGGATGAGATCCACTCCATATTTCTTGCTGTTTAGCGTCTTCTTGTGCCTAATTCATAAATAAGTATCAAAGGGTGGTTCTGTCTAAATACAAATTTGACATTGAAATATATACATAAAAGCAAAACACATACGAGTATCTACTTGTCGATACAAACAACAAAACACCATAATTCTTGAACTCTTCCATTTTTATTTTATTAAACTGGTTTCATGACTTCAAATATCACTCTTAAAGATGTTATTTCACAGCTACTCTATAATCAAAACCTCCCAATAACCCAAAATAAATATATATTTTTCAAAATGTACAAACACAATCCTTTTATAAATTAAATCTTAAAAAACTATCCAAAAACTAAGCTTAACAAATATTCTTTATTTTCTATTCCTACATCATTTTTATTTTTATTATAATTTCTCCTTATTTACTTTTAGTGATTCCTAGTAATAGTGTTTACCATTGAACAACTAACATTACTCAACTATTGTTACTTCTGCTGTCTCACCTCTATCTGTTTAAAGTTCCACTAAAAATGTATCTTTTGTTTCATATTACAAGAAACATAGTTCTTTAAGTTTCCTGAAAATACAATCGTTAAAGTGTTTGCTGACATTTAGAGGGTTTTTTTTAGAAGATCTAACATGAAATTTATGTACATTCATCCTTAATCTTACATTACGTGTTTCACCAGAATAGAAATCACCTCAATTTACACATTCTAAAAGATATAATACAAATTCATGAATTATTAAAGAGAAACAAAATATTTTATTTTTCTCCATTGTTATTATAGTCTTAATATAACTTAAGTTAAATAAGCCATAAATATTTCTCTTTTTTTTTTTAGGCTTATTCAATATCTATATTAATTTTTAGGTTGTTTTCTTGATAAAATAATTTTCTTATCTGTGGAAATATCTTTCAATTTCTTTTAAACATGTATTAACAAATGAAGTATCATTATGTGTATTTGCAATAAGACATTACAAAAGGTGTAATCTCTTTAACATCTAAATGTTTTTTTTTATTTAAAAAGTTATTTTGAAATCTTGTAACATCTCATTTTCTGGATATTTACACTGAACTAAAAACTGTTTTAGCTCTAGTAATCTATTAACTATTGTTTCTTCATCAGAAACAAAATAATATAATCTACTTGCAAAATTTACTGGAACATTTAATGTGTTTAGGGTAATTACTAAAACAATCTACACACTGATGTAAAAATATCACTTACAATATCTTTTTCTGGTGAAACATCTAAAAATGATGAGACATTCTAATTCTTCTAAAGGTAAACTAAATTTAATTATTTATCAAATAAAAAATCCCAACAAATGTATCACAAAACAATTGTCTAGAAATCTTTACAAATTATTTTTTTATGAAAGTTTTATGAAAATTCTCTTCAAAATAATTATACTTCAAAAAATTCTATAGTTATATTAGCATAAGTTGAAGCAGCTTTTATACCCATTGTTGTAACAGAAACTTCATGGCAACTTTGCTCTTCCAAAGGAAAAAAAAACAATTTCTTAAGATTAGATCTAAGCCTTTTAAGATTAAACATTGGATTAATTAACTTTTCATATTAATATAGATGAAAATTTCACAGTTTTTAGTTCATAATCATGCTCAATATTTGGATATAGAGTTAATACATCTAAAGAAACAAAACTCTAAATTTATTTTAATCTTTTAGTAATCCTTCAACAGATTCAAAATCATCCCTAATAATACTTGGAATATGAGATAAAAAAAGGTTTTAATAATATGCCCAAAAGATCACTTAAATGTTTTATATCTTTTTTTATTCCTTTCTATAATCAGTTATCCTAAAATATTAGGAGGTTGTCTAATATGAATATATTCACTTCTTATTTCCAGCAGTATTTCATTGACCTCTTCTGATATATGTATCTTTAGAAGTAAAATATTTTTCTTTTGTTATTCTCATCTCACACACACTGATATTTCACTTCTTAATACATAATTAAAACAAATAGTAGATAAAAAAAAATTGAAGGATGTTTCCAATGACAATAAAATCATTTTATCAAAAGAAACAACCTAAAAATTTACATAGCTATTGAATAGAAAATAAAATACATTTTTTAAGCTTTAACAAATTTATTTTTGGGTATATTTTAATGTATCTGATTTATAAATGTATTGTACTCCATGCTTGTACATTTTGAAAAAAACGTGTATTTAATTGAAGTTAATTATGTTTCGTTGAAAAGTGGTATTGGAACGTTTTTATTAGAGTAGCTGTAAAATTACACCCTGAACTGAAGTGACCTTTGTACTTGAAGTCACGAAATCGGTAAAACTAGAAGAAAATAATTGAGATATAAAACATAGTTCGAAGATTGCAGTGTTTTGATATGCATTGTAAGTGTTTACAAGTAAAAGTATTTCCTATAGAGATTAAAACCATTATAACTAAAAACATTCAATCTTTCAAAATTTTAATGCTAATAATTGCGGTTTTAAAATTAACAATAATTGATTTTAATACGACGCTATCTAGTGGTATTATTTGAAAGTACGATGGATTTCGAAGTGTAAATATAGGCTTAAGAAAGGATTAGATTTTGCTGACTCCATTCCATATATTATTTACTGCTTTAAAAGTGTCCGTAAAATATAATGTTTCTATTGTAAGCAAAGTAATAGTGAACTGAAATATCATTATTTCTGTTTGTTTTTGTTCAACCTGTTTCACTTACGTTCCCTTTTCACAATCGTAAATTACAATAGAGTCATCTTCACTGCTCGAAATCAGTGTTTCACCATTTGTGGAGAAATCAATACTATTAATACGATCAGTATTTTCTCTAAAGACTTTAGCAACACAAAAACTTTGCACAACATGGTCAACAAGCTTCATCCTAAGCAATATTTGCGTCAAAAATACGAGGTGTGCATTGAAAAATCATGAAAATAACATTTATATAATTTCACCACTTTCAACTTTCATGTATATGGAGCAGTTCAATGATAGCAACTTTCACCACCTACCGGTAACAAAATTCGTTATAAAACTTAAATAAATAATAAGATTATGACTAAGCCCGTTTTACTAATATCCCAAATTGTTGTTGCTATCAATGTTTTTAGCTCAGAAAGCAAATTTAAGATGTGTGTTATAGTTTAATTTCATTTGTAACTGATTTGTATGGGCTATTGGTATTAAATTATTTTAAGAAAACGTATTTCATATTTATAAACAATCGAACATAATTGTGAGTTGATTGTTTTAAAATTCTATAATATGATCAACCCTATTATGTGATATTACTCACTTAGAAAAGATAGGCGCATTTCACCAAAACTTATACTTTTTTATTTATTTTAATATTATTTTCCTGTATTACTCTTCTCGCCGCTGGATTTATTTTAATTTCTTCTTATCTAACTTTTCGAATATTACTTTAGAGCACGACTTTCGTACCAGTTAACGGCATATTGCCCTTTCAGTGTGAATATTTAATTCGATTTTTAAATTATTTTAAAAGAAATAAATGCCCCCCAGTGGCACAGCGGTATGTCTGCGGACTTACAACGCTAGAAACCGGGTTTCGATACCCGTGGTGGGCAGAGCACAGATAGCCCTTTTGTAGCTTTGTGCATAATTAAAAAACAAACAAACAAAAGAAATAAACTCGAGAAAAGAAATGGTTAATCCTTAAAAAAAAAGCGCTTTTCAGTTTACATTTAAGGAAGTTCCCAAAAATATCTCACGAAAAACAGTTATACTAAACTTTTAGTTTGAAGGACAATATTTAACATTAGGTAAATCATAAGATTGAATGTAATGTCCAGGATAAATATTCAATTTTAAACAACATCAAGAGCAACAAATATTAATAATAGTGTTGAAAGCTATATTTTCATTGTTTTAATTTATGTGATAGCTAGAAAGCGCATGACGTTAAGATCTAGTAAATCCGAGTGAAATATAGATGGGTACATATAGTTTTAAATAAGATATATAAAAAAAAAAGTTATTTAATGAGAAGTTTTCGCGTTTGTTCTATTTTTCAATTACCTGGTGAGTTGCGTGTTCGTTTATCTAATAAACCTAGTTGAGTTAGGCATGAGGCCCGCAGATGATATTGAAACGTTGTCACCTAGTAATGTGTGATGATCAAGTGTAGGAGGATTGTAATATATCAATATTTAATGATCCAAGTGGTTTTCATTCATTAAAGAATCTTCATTTTTCAACCAGTCTAGGATCTTTGGTAGTTGTATGACCTTATGGGATAATGTTCCACAATTTATAGCTCTTTCAGTAAATATCTTCACACGCTTTTATCGTAATGTTCATTTTGGTTCTCTATCAACATGCAGAATCCAACATACAAATTGTAATTCCGGTAAAGAGCCATAAGTATTACACTTTATATTAACAGTGTTATCATTAATACATATAACAAGGGTACATGTTTGTAATCTGTAGTAATGTTACTAGGATGAATACTTTAGTTGTTTTTGGTAACAAACTTTAACTTTTTTGACTAGGTGTGTATGTGTGTGTGTAATTAGTAGCCAGTCATATAGTATCCTGTTTTTAAATCTTTCTCTTGCTTTACCAGATATGGTTCAACACTACAGAAATCCCTTTTTTGAAATCATGGTTGTACTCCTACTGAAGTGATTAAACAACTAAGAAATGTTTAGCATTTAACAGCATTTGACGCTCACCTATTTAACAGATACTAACCCCATAAAATGCTTCAAAGTGCAATAGATAATTTCAGAACACAATGATCAATAACTTTCTTAGCCTTGTAGCTATGGCTGTAAAATGTTGTTCCTTGAATGGTTTTATAATCATATAAGAGGAGAAAGACCTGTAAACCTTCAACTGTACATGCTATCTACACTTGCAACTGGTCACATTTCCATTAAATTACAGCGAGAGGGTCACGGTCACGAGCCAATGGGCTGGATAATACCACCCTCTGTAGAATGCAGACACTGGAAATTGTTGTTTTTGGAAAACTTAACGTGAAAACTGAAAACAGTTCTCAAAATCTTGCTAGATTGTGCGAATCACCCTTGTAATTCTTAAAATAAATTAAATGCCATGAATTATTGATCAGTAACATAACTATTGGTTTATGACTTTAGATGGGTGGTTATACCAAATAATAAACAATTACATACTAGATCATCATGATTGATATGAACCACACACGCAAAAAAACATGGATACCTCTTCTTGGAAGTTAATTAGCTGTTTAAAGTCTCAATGTATAGGTGGTAGAATATATTTGTAATAGGGAAGGACACCAATGATTGGGGATCAACTTATTTACTGTGCTAACCATAACCACTGAATCCAAAACCTCAACAGGAACTACTTTCCATGATAATGTCTATTCCAAATTTAAAGGGGTACATTGCTACTAGGTCAAAACTGGGAGGCACACATCCTTAGATTCCTGGTTCTGCCACCTGTATTTCAATGGGGTGAATGTCCTCTAACAAGGAAATCAGGATCAAATTCTGGCACCTATCACAACAGCCCTTTCTAAGGCTAAAGAAACCCAGGATTCGGTGGTGGCATTTATCACAACACTCCTTTCTAAGGCTAAAGAAACCCAGGATTGAATCCTGGCACCTATCACAACAGCCCTTTCTAAGGCTAAAGAAACTTAGGATTCGGTGGTGGCATTTATCACAACACTCCTTTCTAAGGCTAAAGAAACCCAGGACTGAATCCTGGCACCTATCACAACAGTCCTTTCTAAGGCTAAAGAAACCCAGGATTGAATCCTGGCACCTATCACAACAGTCCTTTCTAAGGCTAAAGAAACCCAGGATTCAGTGGTGGCATTTATCACAACAGTCCTTTCTAAGGGTAAGGAAACCCAGGACTGAATCCTGGCACCTATCACAACAGTCCTTAACGAGGCTTCCCTGAAGATGGCATCACTTTAGTAATTATTCTTTAGTAAATTACAATAATAATTAAAACGATATGTAACTGATTATATAGACTAGTAGCCATAACAATGAATAATGGCAGAAGTTATATTTTGCAATCTTCTCACTCCACCTCTGAAATACATATATTACAAAACAGAGAAAAATAAAATACCTTTTTATTATATGATAAATCACTGCAAGGAAGATCTGGGTGGTTTCATAAAAAATAATCCACAACAAAATATAAAAACTGGAAAAAAACTAAGCTCATAGTGCAATGGTTAAAAATGAAACAATACAGATTTTTATCAGCATATTTAATTCAGTATTTCCAGCATCTCTAGGATTCCCAAATTCAATTTGAAGACTAGTTTTTGAGAATATAATCAGACTTTAGATGTAATGTTCAGGTATATGGCTGAAAAGTGATATATGTAAATCACGAAATTGGTAGAAACTCAAAAGTATATATACAAATCCTTCAAAATCACTTTCGGAAGATTTTGTGGCTGCTTTTATAATGTTTATTTTGAATTTTTTTTTATCAGCAGATTATAAAAAATGGACTTTTAACAACCAACCTGTTGTTTCCCTACACCGATATGGATCCCCTTTTAACATCCAACCTGTTGTTTCCCTACACCGATATGGATCCCCTTTCGAACAGATTTTGAAAAAAAAAGTAGAAAATATTAAATTATGAATAAGTTTAGCAAATACACTGTCTCCAGTCTATAATATTGGTAAACTGAAACCTGTGTATGTTTTGAATCTCAATAAAAGAAGTTTCTTCATACCAACATGATATCCAGATGTCTGATGTAAATGCATCATCTCATATCAAGGGTCAAGGTGAAACACTTGCAGCTGTAGTGTTGTGTTCATGATAGTGTTCACATGTTTCACTGCACAGTGGAAGTAGCTTTTATTTAATGGTGTAAAATATTTTTAAATATGAGCACAGATACACGACTTGTTTGACGGAGTTTATTTTCCCTGACGGACAAAACATAATTAATTACAAGAAGGAACTTGAACAGAAAGTCTTAAATTTATAACAACTTTGTGAAAGCCAACATTGACAAGCCTGAGATTAAACTGTTTTTCTTTTTGCTGCAACTTCACAAGCATGTGAAAATACAACAAAATAGAAACATCTCTATAAAAGCGCATGCAATGGATTTAATTGTGTCAAAACTTGTATGTTTACATGAGTTTCAGGCCAAATTAAACTCTAACAACTGAAAGTAATCATAAAACACATAAACATGAATCATACAGATGATGTTATCTTGATGTGTAGTAACAGTCACACACATCAGAGCTACCACTGAACAAGGATGTCTACTTGATTTTACAATATCAAGGTAAGACTTAACAATATATGCACAGAGTTTAGTGCGGAGAAGACCTACGTCTAAAGGATGCAATTAAACAGATAAAACAACTTGTCTTGACACAAGTTCTTGTGTGATACAATTCAGAGGATGTTGCATCACATCAATTACACTATAATTATAACAATTAGAAATGTCAATAACTCTGATGTTGGTCAATTATAAGAAAACTGTTACACAAAGTTACGAGTATCTAAGATAAGAGAAAATTAATAATAGATTTTAGTAAAATCCTACAGTTTTGTACAACTGACTCCACCAACCACAGAGTTGGAAACTGTAACCTTTCCTTAAACTATGTTAAAATCTTCTTTTAATTAATGTGGATTTAAATAGTTTTAGTGTTAAACATAGATAACAGATACGTTAATATCTTACATTTTTTTTATGTTGACAAGAACAAACGAAAATATATCGATTTTTCGTTTTCACTGCATGATGAATGCAAAATAAGATTACAGCTAGTAAAAATATGTACCTAATTTACAGTTTTGTGAATAGAAGGAAGACTAAATCGTAAGTTATTAGAACTGCTTTCAAATCATCTTGTTCTCACAATGTTGTTTCTATTCAACACAAAATACTTTAGAAAAACAGTTAATCTATACAAGTTTTTTTAAGAAACTAAAAGTCCAAAATAAAACATGACAAAGGCACAATTACTGAAATATTGTTCAGCCACCCTAAAAAATCTGACTTTCTTATAATACAGCTCACTAACTGTAATAAGAAACCCCATTGTAATTCTTGTGTTTTAATGTATGCCTGAACAAATCACTTTGTTAAAGTAACAACAGGATGTATCCATTCGCCAGTTGTAATAACAACAAACTATAATTCTAGTGTTTTAATGTATGCCTGAACAAATCACTTTGTTAAAGTAACAACAGAATGTATCCATTCACCAGTTGTAATAACAACAAACTATAATTCTAGTGTTTAATGTATGCCTGAACAAATCACTTTGTTAAGGTAACAACAGCTGTAACCATTCACCAGTTGTAATAACAACAAACTATAATTCTAGTGTTTTAATGTATGCCTGAACAAATCGCAGGATGTATTTTTGCTTGTTATAGCCCAACTAAAAATAGAGTATTTCAATAATGTCAAGTCCTGAACCTCAACATAGATAACAAGCAATTAAAGTAACATGAAAAGGAACATGTTAACTAGTAAATGCTTGAAATATATCCCTTTTTTGGATGGCTTTCATGTTTGCCTAGCCGTTTTACATATTATTTTAAAAGTTTACCCTAGGTTGATTTCAATTCCAAACACAATATGGAAATGATAAGTAATTACACTCGTTTTTTTCATTCATACTTTGTTACCGTAAAATAGTCTTATAAGTAGAAAAAGAAAATAGTATTTATAATATGGGAAACTTCAATGTTATAGTACAGATCATGACGTATTACAATACATAGTTCGACAAGTAAAAACACAACTCGAAATACACCATCAGAATATGATACAGTGGATAACATGGTATTACCTAATCCCTGAGAAGCTGCATATTGAACAGATTCATAATGTATAACACCAAACACGTGAGAATAAACTTTTTTATGCTATAAATACATGATTTGTTACTGGAGAAACTTTCTGATTTGAAGATATGGGGAAAAAAAAGGGGAATAATATTTTGTGTCTCATGTTTAACGTTCTTAAAATATATATGTATATAATCTTAGGTAAGTAGAACTACATGAGTCATATAAACACATGCAAAGAATCTTTTTATGTTCACAAATATGGTTATACCAATATTTTTCTTTTATTACAAACTATCTTAAGGACAGTATGGTATTCTTCAGTCGAGCCAAAAATAAAATTGACTAACGTCTTGATTAGATCAAGTTTTTTAAATTAACTTAAAGCAAAATAAACGAAAAACATTTTATAAAAACATAAATCTTACTAAAGCTGTTATCGTATGCATACAAAGTGGGAAAAAATTTTTCAACCTGAGAACTTTAACGGTTATAACATCCAACCATTGAAGGTTGTAAAAAAGTTGCTTTTATATTTAGCAAACGTTTTATCCCACTTTGAATGACCTGAAAGCATTTTATATTCTATAGTTTAAAAATCCTAAAATGTTTTTGTATATTCCACAATAGCTGTCAAATTCTGATGAACACAGAATTTCTTCCACAGTACATATATATTAACACATTGTCTGTTAGGTTTGATACAGCAGTAAGTCCAATACTGAAGGTTATTAAAAAAATAACTTGTTTTCTGATAAAACATTTTGCATGAATTTTACAACTTTAAAGTAACTAAAAAAACTAACATGACAAAAATTAAAAAAGACAGCAACAATTGGCACCACTGAAGGGTGGAAGACAATGCGATGTTTTTGTCTTTAGTACAAACTTTTTAGTTCAACATCATTGGTTTTTTTTCTACCAATTTGACGTTCCAGAAAAAAAGGGTTACGTATGACAATTGCAAATAAGTGTTAAGGAGGAACGTAAGGAGGAGGAGGTTGCCTATATGTTTGGGTGGTCTTTGGTCTGTTGTTTTTGCTGTCTCTGTTTGTGGTGAAGGGAGGTGGAGGACGGTAAGGAGGGGAGGAACTTGCATCGGGACTACCATCTAATCCTTCAGAAAGAAGCGAAGTACGTTGGACAGCCTCCTCTGTAGAGATACCATTCTCAGAACTGGAGATGGGTGGTTTCTCCTCGTTTGTAAGAGATGGTGATGTTGTTGATTCTGGCTTCTCATCGAGCTCATCTGCAAAAATAATGGGTATTCCTTTGTTCATGTAAGAACTGTTATCTTGCATCTTCATCTTTCCCCTGTGTCTTCGACGATACAGAAAACAGGCAATCATAACAGCAATAATAAGTATGATTGCTATGACCACAGCAGGGATAACAGCAGTAATATAAACATCTGCACCTACTTGTTCTTTCACTGGTGTTTTAGGTGTCACAGCTGCAGAGGCTGTATCAACAACATTCACACATGCACCCAGTGGGTGAACTTCAACCTGCCTGATTCTGAATTCTGGTTCCATTGCTTTGATGAATATTTCTGAGATTGTTTCACTGTCTTCAAACATGAAATTGAAAAGTTCACTTATGGTGTCTTCTGGGCAGGGAAATGATGGAAGTGTACTGTTTGTCCATGTGTATATTACTGAACCATTTGTAATTGATGAGACACTTATGTATTTAGTATTAGGATCTCCAAATGCACTTGCTAATTTCTGTGCAACAAGAATCTTCATTTCTGTGTTTTTGTTAAATTGCTCAAAGTTTGTATCAATGTGCATACTGAATTCAACACTCGTATGAATGGCAGGTTGAGACTTCACAATGACAACAAAAGCATCACTAACTGTTTTGCCTTCCATATCAACTGCAAGAATCTGAAATTCATGAATTCCAATATTTTCCTTAAGGGGAAGTCCAAAAAGTTTCAGTGAATCTGAATCAAACTGAATCCATGACGATGTAGGAAGCTCTTCCTGGTCAAGTGTTAAAAATATTAATTTCAAGTTGGGAGTGATGCCATCTTCATTGTCATAAAAAGTGTCTTCTGGTATAAAAAACTGGAGTATTTCTCCAGCTTGGATTTTAATCCTGTTTATTGGATTCTTTATCATAGGGGAATAGTTAAAGAATGTAGGTGTAGAACTTGGTAGCTGGTTACATATTCCATGGTAGTTGACAAGAATCTTCTGTATATTGAAATCTGGTTTCATTATTTGTTTGAGTGATTTTGATGGACGTCCCTTGTCGTTGGCGACAAGTTTCCTCATCAACTCAGCAATTGCTTCCCAAGGGCAGGAATAGTGGGGTAAAGAAATGTTTGTCCACGTTAATGATGTGGGATCTTGGGTCACAGACAAGACAGAAATGTGAGCACCATCTCTGTCTCCATAGAGCTCTTCGAGCCTGTTTACCACGTCTATCTGCCAGTCAATATCAACAGGGAACTTCCACTTCTCATATTTTAGATTTACCGTAAATTCATGATGAAGAACAAACATTGATTGTTCTACCCAAACTTGGATCTCAAACTGATCAAATGTGGACATCCCATGACTATCCATGGCTTCCAAGATAAATTCATACTTACCTATGTTCTCTGTCATAGGAAGGGCATACAGCTTCTGCTTTTCTGGATCAAATTGAATCCACGAAGAGGGTGAAATTGCTGTCCTTCTTTCTGTCATGAATATCAGTTTCAGGTTCCTGGTATCTCCATCCTCAAGGTCAACGAATGTATCTGATGGAATTTCAAAGTGCCATACTTGGCCAGCATAGGCTTGAAGCTTTTTAATGTGGTTCCAAACTACTGGCTTGAAATTTTTGTGTATCACTGGTTTTTCGGTAGGCTTCTCTACACTATAACTTTTGGTGGGATGGACGTCAGATGTTTTAACTAATGCTGTCATAAATGACGTTGGTAACACATCTGTATCTGATTGTGTAATAAAAGGTGATGTTTGGAAGGAAAGAAGGGTCTCAACAGGAGTCAGTTCATCAGGGATGATTCTGCTCGATTGCAATTCTTCTTTGACAGATGGGTAAATATAAATACTTGGCCTTTCTGGTTGAATAACAGGTGTCATCATTGCAAAGTGTGGTGAAGTGGTAGGTAGATAGTGATAATTATACGTAGGGGATGGTGTCACCTGAACAGCATCTCTGTGATGTTCATGTTTTCCCTCACTGATGTCTTCACCATGGTGATGTCGATGATGTTTGGATGGTAAGGAGAATGTTGGGGAGGCCATAGAAGGGATCACTCGGGACTCTGGTATCTTACTGTCATCGAAAGGCTCTTCTGGACCTTCTACCTCCGAAAATGTTGGCCATCTACTAGGAAGTGATTCTTGTAGGACAGGAGTTCCTTGAGTATTAAATTCTCGTTTTACTCGTCGACCTAGTAACGGCTGGTCAGCCACATTCCAGCCAATAACTCCAAAGCCTAGGGATTTTCCTAAAGACCCATTTCCAACTGCACACTCTAATTCTGAAATCTTGTCACTGTGAGAAATACTGATGTGACCAGAACAGCTTACTTGATACTGGATGATCACTCCAGGCTTTCCTCTTTTTTTCACAGTTCCTGGACCAGCAGCCGTGGCTAATTCATCAGAAATCTTCCACTCTTTTTTAATAGGAGATATTTTTATCAAATCTGTGGGCACTCCTGCAAAAGAAGCCATTTTTGTAATAATACTGACTCGTTGTGTAGAACTAAGTTCATCAAAGGAACAATCAACAAACACGCTTGCAACACTGACCGACTCTCCGTTGGAACACTTGAAAAATTCTATCCCAAAATAAGATTTGGGTCCATCCTGAGGAAAAGGGAGCAACTCTGGTACCACTTCAATAGAGAATACATCCTTTCCACTGGAGAGTTTCCCTGAAATAAGAATAAGAATGTATAGGAAACACTGGATTTGATACAGCTAGTAATCTTAAAAGTTATCTAAACATATGTTTAATGGAAGCAAGAAATCCGGTGTGTTTTTTGAGTACCATGTTCAGGGTTGAAATTGTGCTGGTATTCAGTAATGGGACTTACCTGATTTTCTTATAGGTCTCATACTTACATGGAAATAACCTGGAGTTATGTTTATGTTTTCCTGATCTTTATTAACACAAATCACAAGCCTTTACAATTTCTGATTTAATTAAGATTACATTAAATTATTAAACATTTAACACACTGCATTTTTGTTAATTTCATTACTAAACCTTGAAAAATGTAGACTGAATATTTAAAAAGTTAAAGTTTATGCAATGCTCACTAATTATAATATAATTATCCAAGGGTCTCCAAATCTCCTCAGCACCCCCCGTCCTCTGCCAGAACATCCTGCATTCTTGCTGAGGCCTCTCACCCAATGGATCTATAAACATTGGGTACTGTAAGTATTGTGTATTTGTTATGGCCTTCCTGATACACTCCTACAGTCCCAAGGGGTCCAAGACCCCAGGTTGAGAACCCCAGATCTGATTTATACATATTTTGTGTGTGTGTGAAATTAAAAATCCTGTTTTTAACATGTTCTTATCATGAGGTGTGTTGGGAATGTACGTTGTACGATTTAACCAGGCCTGTGGATATTTTATATGTGGTATGACCGTAACCAGGCCTGTGAGAAAGTGGATATTTTAACTTACTTTCAACTCAATCTTTTTAATCCTTTTAGATTTCTGACCATCCTTCAGTTGCCTCTCATTATCTGAAGTGTGTGTGTGTAGTTTTAAATAGAACCTTACGACCCAAGTTACATACTGAGCTGTTACACTACTAGCACCATCTAGTATTAACAGTTTTAAAACTTCTAAGATGAAGGAGAAAAGCCATTGGTCATTTGTTATATATATAAGAACCACGAATTTACTAAATTTTACAGTTACCATCTACACTAGGTGGTCCCAAAGCCTTGACGCTGATGTAGTATTGGTCTATGTCACTGGATGTAGGAACTCCAAGAAACTTGTGGCTTGTTTGGTCAAAATGTAACCATCTTGGGAGAGTCAATTCACCAGCTTCCAGTACCTAAAATAATTAAATTATTACAGTTTCTATCTATGTAACCATACTGGGAGAGTCAATTCACCAGCTTCCAGTACCTAACATAATTAAATTATTACACTTTCTATCTACGTAACCATCTTGGGAGAGTCAATTCACCAGCCTCCAGCACCTAAAATAATTAAATTATTACACTTTCTATCTATATAACCATCTTGGGAGAGTCAATTCACCAGCCTCCAGTACCTAAAATAATTAAATTATTACACTTTCTATCTACGTAACCATCTTGGGAGAGTCAATTCACCAGCTTCCAGTACCTAAAATAATTAAATTATTACACTTTCTATCTATGTAACCATCTTGGGAGAGTCAATTCACCAGCTTCTAGTACCTAAAATAATTAAATTATTACACTTTCTATCTATGTAACCATCTTGGGAGAGTCAATTCACCAGCTTCCACTACCTAAAATAATTAAATTATTACAGTTTCTATCAATGGGGTTTCGAGTCCATTTTACTTTACCACATAGTAACCTGAATAAATTTAGGTCGTGAATAATGTTATGACATTTCATCGAATTCATTATCTGATATTATACAGTGGACCAACTGTTTAATGACTGTATATATATTTGTTAGAGATTTTTTTTCGTTTTCACCAGAAGCCTACTGATAGTTCTGAAAGATTATATTATGTAGCACACGACTTTTCATTATTCTATATTTTAACATCCACATATCCCCACCGTGAAGCGGAAGTCTGTAATTGTTGAAGCATCTATCTCGTAGCCCTATTACCACCATCTTTATTGTTTTATATAACAGTGTGGCCAAGCATATTGATGTGATTGTTCGATCTCTAAACACCAAAAAAGGTTTGAATTTCTCAATAATCACGTGTATTTTATTAATTCAGCTGCCCAACGTGTGAGGGCGCCTATTTCGGTTTAAATTTCAAATCGTTTAAGGAGAACACTCTAGTCCTAGGTTCACCGACAGTTCAGGCTTTGTTCGGCATGTATTAATACGATGTGGTCCCATCCCACAAAAATACTCAAAGTAAAAGGTAAAGCCTAAAACGAGGCTATGCTACGGGAGAAGCTTCTGAACTTTTACTTGTAATTTAAATATTTCAATATCATTTAAACTTTCACGTTCTACTGTGTAAGTTTGACTCATTATGTTATTTTTCTCCTAACTGATATCTGACAGCATAACCATTATAAGAAACGAAAAACAAACTCATTTTGTTTGTTTTTATTTCTTGACCTGTGTCGACAGATAATATTTTTTTTAAAAACAAGAGATACGCTTCTTCTAACTATCACATCTGCATCAATGGCCATTTCGTACCCAAGAAGTTTTCATCGAAAATTCGATGTACATTTATCGGTCAAAGTTCACGTGGTCAGTGTGCTGATGAACTTCAATTCTAAAGAAACAAATCATATAGAAGATAAATCACAAAACAAGAAACTCGAATGGTTTCGGAAAGGAGGACTTCGTTCTTTGATTACAATTCAAATATTAGGTGTGGTATTACAGATATCTAATGATTCGTTAAACATACGGTTCGTGTTTCAATGCGAAATATTACACCAAGTTAGAAGATGTTAATATCACCCTCACCCCATGAACGTAAAATTTACAGGATGGATATTCTTATGAAACAGACCAGCAAAAACGGGTAATACAAAATAAAAAGTTTCTGTTTGTCTGTTGTTAAGCACAAAGATACACAGTAGGCTATCTGTGCTGTGCCTATCACGGGTTATCAAAACTCGGGTTTTAGCGTTATAAGTCTTCAGTTCAGACTTACCGCTGAGCCACTAGGGGGCCAAACAAGAACTGCAGTGTGAACTTGAAAAAAATAAAAATCCAACACACAAAATCCTACTGACAAACACCACGCTTCTAATAAGCATAAAAATATTCACTGATAATGGGCCTGTTGAGAAAGGCGACATCCGCTGACTCATTCCACGATGAGTCACAAAAGCCTTGAACGAGCAAATGAAAAGATAATGATGAACGTAAAGACACTAGGCCCAGTGACTTCTTTTCCTTATAGCGATGAAAACATAATAATGTCCAACAGATGTTTAATAAAATGAAAAGTGCTTTCTCTCTTTGAATCTCGTGCTCTTATTTACTTGCAAAGAAGAAGAAGAAACTCGTGAATTTATTCGCTATTAATTTAAGTTGGAATCACTTTGTACACTTACACTGTAGCTTAAATACGAATTATCTTACAAAAAAAACGGACTAATTCTGTGAGTGGAGCACGAGATGTGCGTTGGTTCAGATTTTACAGATCATTACGATTAGATTGGTAAACCACACGTACTGTATGATACGGCATGCAACTGTGGTTACTATCGTACCGTATACTAAAGGAACGTTCGAGTCGTTTCTCTGTTGTTTGGTTAAATAGTTTGTGGTCGATTGGGATTCTGGGATCCACTTGTAATCCTTGTTTGTTTGTTGAATTTCGCGCAAAGCTACTCGAGGACTATCTGCATTAGCTGTCCATAATTTAGAAGTGATAGATTAAGAGGTAAGGCAGCTAGTCAACAACACACACCGTCAGCTCTTGGGCTGCTCTTTATCAACGAACAGTGAAATTGGTCGAAACAATATAACATCTCAACGGCTGAAAGGGTGAGCATGTTTGGTGACGGGATTCGAACCCACGACTTGAAGAATTCGAGTAGGGTGCCATATCCACCAGATCTTACGTCATGCTACACAGATTTAAAGAATATAGATGAACAAACTTTGTGAACACGTCTGATTAGGTTCTGTGTTAATCTTTAATAAGTGTTGCTATAACACAAATAAACAACTTGAATACTTTTGGTCAAGTATTCACTGCAGATTAACTCGGAGCTGTTTAGAAAGTTACAAAACCGTTCCCACAATTACACACTGCCGTGGGTTAAATGCGCTCCTTAAAGGAAACACATCAGGGGTACATTCTTACAGTACCAACCATTATACAAGTCCAACCCATTACCTACAGAACCAACCCACTGTGTACAGACCCAACCCATTACCTACAGACCCAACCCACTGTGTACAGAACCAACCCATTACCTACAGACCCAACCCATTGTGTACAGACCCAACCCATTACCTACAGAACCAACCCACTGTGTACAGACCCAACCCATTACCTACAGAGCCAACCCACTGTGTACAGAACCAACCCATTACCTACAGACCCAACCCACTGTGTACAGAACCAACCCATTACCTACAGACCCAACCCACTGTGTACAGACCCAACCCATTACCTACAGACCCAAACCACTGTGTACAGAACCAACCCATTACCTACAGACCCAACCCATTGTGTACAGACCCAACCCATTACCTACAGAACCAACCCACTGTGTACAGAACCAACCCATTACCTACAGACCCAACCCACTGTGTACAGAACCAACCCATTACCTACAGACCCAACCCATTACCTACAGACCCAACCCACTGTGTACAGACCCAAAGCAGAATTGTACAAATATATCCTTCTATCGAATAATATGTTTAAAATGTTCCACTCGATTTTCCTCTATTTCTCATGATGCCTTGTTTGATAAAACACCACAGATCTCTTCAGGGTGGTTTCTGAATCCGCTTGGAAGACAATTTTCCCTTCAGGATTCCCGTTACATCCATTCTTTACATGCCTCCAGAAGATTCCCGTTACACCCATTCTAGACACGCCTCCAGAAGATTGTTGTTACACCCATTCTAGACATGACTCCAGAAGATTCCCGTTTCATCCATTACAGACACGCCTCCAGAAGATTCCCGTTACACCCATTCTAGACACGCCTCCAGAAGATTCCCGTTACACCCATTCTAGACACGCCTCCAAAAGATTGTTGTTACACCCATTCTAGACATGGCTCCAGAAGATTCCCGTTACATCCATTACAGACACGCCTCCAGAAGATTTTCGTTACACCCATTCTTTACATTCCTCCAGAAGATTCCCGTTACATCCATTACAGACACGCCTTGTTGACATTTGGATCGATCAGAAGATCGATGGTCTATTTACTTACACTTATTAAGCCATGCCTCTTGCTTTCTGTTTCTGGTAGTGACTCTGAATAAGCAGCCCTCATAAAGTCCTTGGTTAATTCCACGCGTGATGTAAGGTCACGTAATGGTTAATTCCACGTATGATGTGAGGTCACGTAATGGTTAATTCCACGTATGATGTGAGGTCACGTAATGGTTAATTCCACGTATGATGTGAGGTCACGTAATGGTTAATTCCACGTATGACGTAAGGTCACGTAATTCTTCAAATTGTGCTTTATATCCATAAACCAGAACACGGGTTAGGCAGGGGCGGATTGGCCTATCGGGATACCGGGACTTGTCCCGGTGGGCCGATAGTCCAACTCAATTTTGGGCCGATCTACATAAAAGTATTGCTCAATGACTAAAAATAAAAAAAATTGACAAGTCAAGGACACGTGATTTCGTTAATTACATAGTTCAGTTATATAACTCAT
>NW_013670260.1:26357-33497 GCF_000517525.1 Limulus polyphemus
CGGTAAATCATCGGAATAAAAAGTTTAACAGAAAACCTGTCTAGGGCCACTCTGTGATCCCAGTCCCGGGCCGCTTAGCCATCCCAATCCGCCCCTGGGGTTAGGGTCCATAAGTTACTAAAAAACGTAAATCATGGGTAGCTATGACAAGGAAAATAAAGGTCATAAAATATATATATAAAGGGTATGAAGAACACTTCATCAGATTGTGTTTTATTTTCACTTAGTTTCTGTTAAACACAAAGCTACATAATGAGCTGTCTGTGTTGTATCCACTTCGAGTATCGAAACCAGGATTTTAGCGTTGTAAGCCATTGCTGCTGAGCCATTGAGGGGCTTCGCTTAAACCTGAATCACGTGATCATGTTCATGACTTTAATATAGTGTAGTTAATGTTTAAAAAGGTGGGTTCTATTTTTGGGAGAAGTCAGGATTATAACAATCACAAGTTGTAGACCTATTGGTTTATAAAACTTCGCCAGCTCTCTGTGTTTAAAACTCAAGATTATAACAAGCACAAGTTGTAGACCTATTGGTTTATAATACTTTGCCAGCTTTCGGTGTTTAAAACTCAAGATTATAACAATCACAAGTTGTAGACCTATTGGTTTATAATACTTCGCCAGCTTTCAGTGTTTAAAACTCAGGATTATAACAAGCACAAGTTGTAGACCTATTGGTTTATAATACTTCGCCAGCTTTCGGTGTTTAAAACTCAAGATTATAACAATCACAAGTTGTAGACCTATTGGTTTATAATACTTCGCCAGCTTTCGGTGTTTAAAGTATATTTTTAAAGGATTTTGATATACACAATTACTACTCTACGTGGCGCTTTAGTTTTTGAATTAATTTAATATTCTAAGATCGAATAGTCACAATTTTGTGGTATTTTTTTCTGAGTTCTGAAGATAATGGTAGAAGTTGAGTTTATTACAACAAACTAGACAAGGATGTAAATGAAATAAACATTCTCACTAAAAAACTCACCATCAACACTACTTAAAAAAAGAAGAAGATGATGATGAAAAGAACCCCTTACCTCGTAACTTTCCACTTTTCCAGTGAAAGCATCTTCAGGAATGGAATAGTTGAATAATTTTCCAGCTGTTGCTATGGTGTCAGGCACCCCCCAGAACCTCTTGACTTGAATATTATTACTCTTCTGCAGTATCAGGGGGTCACTGTCACCCCTTACACAAGTCACACACACAACCTCGAGGATTGTTAACGTTAAAATCTGGATCCTCCGGGAAAAACTGTTTCTTAGATCTTTGGAAGACCTTAACAGGTTAAAAACTGAATCCATATTCAGAATCCAACGATAACTACACGTACAAATTGCTCCACTGTGAGACACCCTGGGTCAATTCTGCTCCGCACTATTTCATCGAAACATTTTCAATAGTACCATTTCAAACCGCTAGGGCGAATATTACTAAACCATACCTGAAAAAAAAAAGCCAAAAATAAGATTCTGCTGTCTTTATGAACTTCTGCGCCAGCCCTCCCTCATTTTGAAGTGACAGACTAGAAGGAAGACAGCTAATCACCACCCACCGCCAACTTTCGAACTATTGTTCACCATTACATTACAGCGCTCCTACAGCTGAAAGGGCGAGCATTTTTAGTGATGGGATTTGAACCTGTAACCCACAAACTGTGAATCAACTGCCCTAACCACCAGACCATTTTCTATTTGGTTTAATAAAAGTTTAGCTGTAGCCATGTGTGTCATCAAAATATCTCGTTAAATAATTGTATTAAGCTTCATCATATTGGTACTTTTATAATCGCCAGTAATTGTGTATCTTATAGGGTAAATGTCGACAGATCCCAGCCACTAAGTGACCCTGTCACAGTACTTTTGGTTATTATGTGCTTTGTCTAATGTTTGTCGCCTCGTTTCTTCAACGTCGCCATCGGCCTTGATCTTCTCTCTGCCTCCTAGACCTCCAGACATTTCTCAAGTCTTCATATGATCAATCCTTAAAATTTTATAAAATCCACGTACTCAGCAAAAAAATTTTATCGCGATCGAGGCGAAAGGGGATATCAATATCCCTGAACACCACAGTTTAGGAAAGCTTCTTTCCTTTAAAAACAAAATCCCTGTCACGGTTTTTGTTTGTTCTGATTCTGCATTAGAGAATTATAAAATGAAAGATAGGACAAACGAGCAGCGAAGTGTTTTGCTGAACAGAAATTAAAAGGGTCACAAAGACTTTATACATTTAGCAAATAGGTACATACAGCTAAACAACTTCAATGATGAGTAAAATATTTATGAGAGAGCCTATTACCTGACTAATTAAACACAACATACTGATTTTGAGACACTCCGTATATACATGATCTAATACGGATTTTATATATATTCCAAACTTCTACCTTTCTCAGGGGCCCAGTTCATGACTTCCACATGTTTGTCAACGTGATGCTTAGTTTTATATAAAGCACGTACTAAGAGGACCGCGCTTTCAGCAACGCGACAATGTAGTTCTCGTTTACTGTTTGTCTGGTGTAACAATGGGCACGTTTTGTTACATAGAATAGATACATTTCCCTATTCACCGTTTTATACGTACACAGATAAAACAAATAGAAACTTACATCATCACACGATATTAAATAACTTACATCAGTCGTTTTACAGTGTGTCATTGATCTGGAATATATCTCATGGTGAGAAAATCGTTTGTCAGTCTTCACTGTTAGAGTAAGGGGAACAAGCACGTGAAGAAACCAAGTGATTTTCTCGAGTGTTTTAAATTTAACTGACGAGTGGTATTCACATTTCAAAACCCAGCTGTAAAACAGTGTAACACTAGTATTCAAATCTCAGCTGTAAATGTGTAATAATAGGATTCAAACCACAGCTGTAAAATAGCCTAACACTAGAATTCAAACCCCACCTGTAAAATAGTGTAACACTAGGATTCAAACCACAGCTGTAAAATAGCCTAACACTAGAATTCAAACCCCAGTCGTAAAACAGCCTAACACTAGGATTCAAACTTCAGCTATAAAATAGTGTAACACTAGGATTCAAACCACAGCTGTAAAATAGCCTAACACTAGAATTCAAACCCCAGCCGTAAAACAGCCTAACACTAGGATTCAAACTTCAGCTATAAAATAGTGTAACACTAGGATTCAAACCCCCTTTAAAACAGTATAATGAGTGGGACTAAGTCCATCTCTAAAACTGTTGTAGTTACTCGCTTTCATCAAAATTGTTGTGAACCAAATATGTCTTACAATCACTGGAGGGCAACAACAGATTCTGTTCACGGTGAGATCAGGTCACGTGTGCAGATGGAACACACAACAACGACTGGCGGAACAGTCGGTCACGGTTTGTGAGTACCAGCTTGCTCTGGTCACCTGGAGGTAATCTTAAACCCGGGATCAGAAGAAGAAAGAAACCGTGCAGGAAATGTGCATGCTAATATACTACATTCACGCAACTCGAAATGCACGAGATTCGTTTCGGATGAAAAAAAAAAGACAACAACACATTGTTTTCGTTTTGTCGATTAAACTCTTGGATAAGAGTAATAATTTAATTTCTAAGAATCAGTCTTCTCATGACGTCTTGTTAAAAACGCACTAAACATGTTATTATTTTAATATTAAATGTTTTATGAATTGTTAATAAATTGTGATTGGACACTTTCTACTTGTGTTACACATTGTTTTGGCTTAGCTAAGCTCCTATTGGCTAGAATATATATTGGCTGGATATAGCGGATACAGTCATACAGTATGGATGAGATACTGTTATACATTATTTACTTGTATCCAGATATTCTTAGTAATAAAATAGTATTGCTATTAATTCTAAGAGTGAAAGAAAGCAAAGGAAAATGTATTATATTAACCACGCAGCTAAGCCAACCGTTCAAACACTACCAGTATTACTATTATAACACCACTGATATTACTACTACTACAACAACTAACGTAAAATCGTAATAATACTAATAGTATTGCTATTAAACCCAAAGTCGTACTAATAATACTAGAGTGGTAAGATATCGTAAGTAGCTAGAAAGTAAAATTGATCTCACTTTCACGGTAAAACTTAAACCACTACGTACGTTAACCTGGGATTTTCTACCCTCTCTCACACATACCGTCAAAAGTAACAGAACCTACTGCTGGAAGGAAGACGGGTCGAGCAGGAAGGAGAACAAACGGCCTCCTAGCTGTTACAACTAAAGGAACATAATCAGAACGTTGACACGAGCGTTAGGCGATCACGTGACCATACAGTGGAAGAGTTCAATCGTGTTCACGGTGAACTTTTTCGGTAGAGTTTTGGCTGTAACGTATTCACAAGTTATCAGTTTAACCTTTTGTTTACACAACGCTGTTTATGTTTAAAGCTAAACAACCATCTTCAGTTCAGATGTGTACAGACATCTGCTGTTTCATTTACTTGGAAACGTAACTTGATGTTTGTGTAAACAGCTAACCAAAACGACATTATAAACGATCTGGATATATAGGGGCCAAGGTCGTTTATCTGTCTTGGAAAGTTCTCTCCTGTTTAGAAAGAACATCGATATCAGATATCTTAAAGTCATAAAGCTTTACTTAATCCTGTGGATTTGGCGCTACTTCATTATTAGGGTTAGATTTTGTCTTTGATTCTCTGGATCTTTTCCTTGATCCTGTGGACTTAGTACTACTTCATTATTAGGGTTAGATCTTGTCTTTAATACTCCGGATCTTTTCCTTGATCCTGTGGACTTAGTACTACTTCATTATTAGGGTTAGATTTTGTCTTTGATTCTCTGGATTTTTTCCTTGATCTTGTGGACTTAGTACTACTTCATTATTAGGGTTAGATCTTGTCTTTAATTCTCTGGATCTTTTCCTTAATCCTGTGGACTTAGTACTACTTCATTATTAGGGTTAGATTTTGTCTTTAATTCTCTGGATCTTTTCCTTGATCCTGTGGGCTTAGTACTACTTCATTATTAGGGTTAGATTTTGTCTTTGATTCTCTGGATCTTTTCCTTGATCCTGTGGACTTAGTACTACTTCATTATTAGGGTTAGGTTTGTCTTTGATTCTCTGGATCTTTTCCTTGATCCTGTGGGCTTAGTACTACTTCATTATTAGGGTTAGATCTTGTCTTTAATTCTCTGGATCTTTTCCTTGTTCCTATGGGCTTAGTAGTACTTCATTATTAGGGTTAGATCTTGTCTTTGATTCTCTGGATCTTTTCCTTGTTCCTGTGGACTTAGTACTACTTCATTATTAGGGTTAGATATTGTCTTTAATTCTCTGGATCTTTTCCTTGTTCCTGTGGGCTTAGTACTACTTCATTATTATGGTTAGATCTTGTCTTTAATTCTCTGGATCTTTTCCTTGATCCTGTGGGCTTAGTACTACTTCATTATTAGGGTTAGATCTTGTTCTTGATCTAACAGGAATTATCGTACGAAAGTTTACCAAACCAAGATGGTTGACAATATATTTATAAGAAAGTATTTGACAAGATGTTACGTCATATATACAAGATGGCCTCTGTTTCATGTAGTCTTATCTCTGAAATGATATACACATCATCGTTGCTAGGTGACCGTCTGCAAGTTAGTGTTGACAGCTGTACCTTTCTGGCATTCTGGGAAACTATACAAAGACAATTAACATAAATCTGGTGACTGAAAAAATGTTGGACAAAGAAATATACCAGACAACATGGGAAACATTACAAGAAACATCTAGCATAAGTCTGCTTGTTTATGAAGCACACCAGATGTGCTTTTTTTCTTTTAGGCTAGAAAGATAAACATTTCTGGTTACACGAAATTACGAGAACAAATCATACACATGCGCGTTAGTAGCAGACATTCATACACATGCGCGTTAGTAGCAGACATTCACACGCATGCGCGTTAGTAGCAGACATAGACCGTGGGCTTTGGAGTTTGGTGTTTTTTAAAATATATATATATATTCTTGAGCTACTCACACATTGTCAAGGTATTGCTGCTCCTTCTCAAGGAAGGTGTCGCTAGAGAATTACTTAGACTTGTAGTAATGTATTCTCAAGTAGCATTGGTCGTGTAGATGTCCTCCCTATTGCTATTTATGGGATGTGGAGAGGAATGCATTCTAGGAGAATTGACCCTGTTCAAGTAAGTCTTATTTAATTTTTTTTCCTGTTACAGGTATCTAACCAACTTGGAAAGGAGTACTGTCCGTCACTCAGTATCCATGTCGTGATTGAGTTGTATTTGTTTGTCCTGTGTCGTACTGAAAAACTTGTGGCCAGTTTTTTTTTCCTCTTACTTAGTCCACACGAAACCGAGATTTAAATCCGCGATACGTGAGATTATCAGATAGAGTAAGTAATGCGAAGAGGATTGTGGCTAATTGAGAGGATATAAGAGATTTAGGGAAAGGATGATGTGTGAACGGGAGCATATAAGAAGTTTCTATATAAATTAATTTCATTTAGACTTGTTTGCTACACGAGAGTTACCTGCACTAGTCTTCCCTAATATTAAAATGATGGACTAGAATGCAAGAGCTTTAACAGATGATAGCACACGTCGGCAGTTCTAGTGGGATCTGACAGTTACTGTTATAACACACTGTCTCAACCACTAGAACACGCCTGGGACTATTTAGGTGAAGAAGATAAACACGTTAAAACTGTTAACTGTATTGCGTTTAGCACACACACACAACATTAAATAGATAATAGATGCCAAATCCGATGTAGGTTAGTTAAGTCTTAGTAGGCTAGCTATGTCTTTGATGTTCTCCATACAAACAGTCAGTATTTTTGTTCACAGTCTGTTGATTCATATGTTCACCATCATTTTACCTGAAACTGATTTATCATCAAATACGTAGAAACTGACCAAATTTTAACAGCCATTCTGAGAAAGAAAGTAAAATATATAAATCTAGTGATATGCAGTTAAATACCAACGAATAGTGGGATTGACCGTCACATTATAACATCCCCACGGCTGAAAGGGCGAGCATGTTTGGTGTGACGGGGATTCGAACCCGCGACCCTCAGGTTGCGAGTCGAGCGCCCTAACCCTCAAATTAAAGAAGCAACCGTCGATGCCAATTTTAACACTAGAGGGCGTTTTAACGCGTTTTATG
>NW_013670260.1:34198-36418 GCF_000517525.1 Limulus polyphemus
GTGTGTACGTGTGTGTGTGTGTTTTTTTTTTTTTAGCAAAGCCACATCGGGTTATCTGCTGTGTCCATCGAGGGGGAATCGAACCCCTGATTATAGCGTTGTAAATCCATAGACTTACCACTGTCCCACTGGGGACAACTATATGTTCGGAAAAAGGTTTACACTAGGTTTCTGATTTATTGAAGCACCATAAGAAGTATATTTATATTATATTTTTATTGTATTAATATTATATTTATAGGACTAAATCAGCTACATTTAAATAAAAAAGAAAGTTTAGTGATCTAGAAATATAAATTACGATTGTTACATAGATACTCTGTTCATTCCAGTATAAATTAATTAAACGTATTTAATTCTGTATCAAAAATCGAATACAGCTTTCGACAATAGTGTTGGCTGTCTCACACTCCAAATCTCGTTTTCTGATACATAGTGGTAACATAAAATTACCATTCGTAACATCTCGCCTTTTTCCCAAAAAATGTCCAGAATTTCTGATCGGTAAAATTGTATTACAATAGTGACATCATGCCTAATTCTTTTTTGATCAATAAAACATTGTCCATCATGTTTCTGCCTAATCTTCAAGGGAATGGATCCAGGCAGAAAAAAAAATCAAAACGGGTTTCTTTTTTAAATACAAAAGTCCGAAACGATCTCTTTCCAACCATCTTCCTCTCGGTCGTGGTTCTGAAATCAATCTTTCACAGATGTGAATAACAGACAATTTTTATTAACATTTACTGTTAGTAGGTTTTACAGTTATAATAAAACAACACGTGAGTATAAACTCACGTGGTCAGGATGTTTCATAAATTAACAGAGAGCACTTCTATCGTTGAAAAATAGGCCTAACCTATAAGCCTAGCAGGATGAAAAGTATGTGTATTAGAGCGGTTCATAATTTTGTGAAGAATTATCTTAAAATCTGACATCATCAGACACGAAACAAGAAAGTTCCTGTTTATCAATAACCTCACGATCAAACGTCATGTCCTTCTCAGACCAGATGTCAATTAAATTACGTCCTTTTAAGTTACATGTACCGAGTCCATATCTTGTCCTTATTAGGCTAAAATAATAATAAAAAACAGTTTGTCTCGGAGCTTGTGTAGGAGTAAAAACTAATCGTTTTTATTTATTTCTTTTTAATATACAACTATAGAGTTACTACGTCACCATGAAAGCGGTTTATACATTTGAAATAAATGTATTTTGTCCTAATTACATGTATAAAGGTACAACAAAATACATGGGTGACAGTGGGACCAGCAAATTTGAAGAGTTGTTTCCCATATTCCCCGAAGCTGCACGTCCATTTGTGAACGGTCCCTTGCAGGAACCCCTGATATTACATGCACGCAGTGTCGACTCCAGGATTCTAAAAAATGGGGAGGCGAAAAGCTTTTCTAAAAACAATCAATATTATTCAATAAATATTTCCCATATCAGCAAGTCTAAGATATATACGGAATATCGTGGTTATTCAAATTTAATAATTCCTTACTTTGGTAAAATTAATGTTATGAAACTTTGTTATAAACTTCACCATGTTGTTACATTGTTTCATAAACTTTGTTATAAACTTCATCATGTTGTTACATTGTTTTACAAACCTTGTTATAAAAGGGGTACAGTATAAGTTACAACAAAAAAGGCTTTTTCTTATATCTTAACTCTTCTAGAAACAAGTTTGTTTTTTCCCACTGGAAACCTGTTGAAAGGCCGTTACCTGAATGTTGTTTTCGTATTCGTTAATAAGCTTGTAATTTGGATAGTGTTTCACCTTAAATTTTGTTATTATATATTTTGTAATTTCCACGCAGTTATTTTATTACTATCGATTTTTTACAAGTATTCCGAACAGCAGGTATACAATCATTGCTGGGAATGATTAAACAAGAAAAATGAAGCATACTGCTGGTGACAAATCCGTTTAGCGACTTATACAGTGGTGTAAGTATGCAATTGTGGGGGGAGGGGGGGCAAAGGGCCTGAGAAATTCAGTTTAATTTCTTTAAAGTAAAGGGCGGTTGTACTGTTCTGTTAGGTTAATAATATTAATAAATGTAGGGGGTAATTACTTTTTAAGCGGGGGGGGGGCATATTATGTTGTTATGCCACTTCGCGCGCACACACACACACTATTGCCAAAGGGCAACGTAAGGTAGAAACAGTGTGTTACGTCTTCGTTTGTTAATTGATTTTTCCGTAACT
>NW_013670260.1:37366-43210 GCF_000517525.1 Limulus polyphemus
TGTTAAACTTGTATTAAAGTTTTTCTTCATTACCCATTTAAGCCGTCTCCAGCCATGATTGGTTATTTTGTTTTTCAGTCTGATCAGCAAAGTTATAACAAGAGTACAGAACGCCAAAAGAGTTACATATGTTATTTTTTGTCGGGCATATTAGTGCGAATATTAATAGTTATGTTAGATAAACCTATATAAAACAGTAGGCCTACAATTTAAGGCATGTTAGAACTAATGGTTAGGCCTAATATGCGTTGTTAAGTTTTATAGGCATTAAAGTTGAACTTTAGGCTAATGTATGTCTACTATTAATTAATATATATAACATACAGCGGCCTACGTGATGACCACAATTAAAGAAAAATATTCTGGGATATTGCGTGCGTGCTGAATATCGTCATAACTATTTTACTGTTTAAATATAGCGTGTATAAAATTATTGCAATAAATATATATCTCTTTATACACTGAGAAAATTTAGGGCTATAGATCATTCAATTTTTTTTTCAGTTGAATAGAAATTATATGCGACTGTGATAGCAACATGGGGTGAGGAGCTCTTTCGAAACTAGTATTTTGGAATAAAACTTATTTTACGGGCGATGTTAGGAAAACGAATAGGTTCAAAAAATAAATATGAGACAAAAATTCCAAACCATATAACCCTTACTTGTAATTTCACCCCTAAAACCAACAAGGAATAATAATCATAAAGCGTACAATAAGGTCAGAGTTCAATAGGCTAGCGTAAGCGGTTGTGAACGTAGAGCTTTTTCATATTTACACATCGTCTGCGAATTGAGGACAAGACTAAAATTTGGATCTGTTAGGGGGATGTTGCTTATATACACGTCCCCCGGTGAATCAGGGGTTCGATTCCATAATATTCTTTTCTCAATGATGTAAACATTTAAAGATGGCAAAATACTGATATTTTTAGACTCAATGAAAAGTGATTAAACTCGTGTTTAACATCATGTTTTCTCTTTACAGTCTTCTAAGGGGTTCGTGTTCATATGAACGTTCGGCATCTCCTCTCCGCCAGTTGAATAATTACCTGAGGTGTACACAAACCTAAGAAAGTCAGAGTGCTCTAGCTTTAATACATAATCATTATGGCACTACTGTCATCACTGAAACTGCACAACACTGAAAAATACATTGGAAGAATGTGTACGGGCCTTTTTTACTGTTAGAACCCACCTTTCAAACATTCTGTGTACGGACCTGATTTACTGTTAGAACCCACCTTTCAAACATTCTGTGTACGGACCTGATTTACTGTTAGAACCCACCTTTCAAACATTCTGTGATCAGGCCTGATTTACTGTTAGAACCCACCTTTCAAACATTCTGTGATCGGGCCTGATTTACTGTTAGAACCCACCTTTCAAACATTCTGTGATCGGGCCTGATTTGCTTATTTCACACCAGAAATGTGTATGTATTTTTCTATACGAGGGGCCTAACGAACAGAAACTTTATATTTCGTTAAGCCTAGTACAGCTATCTACCTAGTTCCTTGATTAAAGGCTCGTGTTGACATAGTTATATATCATTGTAAAATAGTATATTCACTTATTAAATTATCTGTATGTTTCTGTTGAGTAAATATTATCTACTTTAAGTTCTGAAACAATTTCAGTCGGTGTCGTGGGACTGACAGTTCACGTAGGATCATAGAACAAGCCCACTGCACCTCTGAAGTAGGAAGATCAACCCCTCTTGAAACGCCCAGGTTATCGGGTTCGATTGGTGTAAAAGATTAAACAAATAATATTTTGTGATTAATCCTTACCACCATTCTGAATTATAAATAAATTGATAATAATTACATTTCACTTACCTCATCTAGATCACACTATTGCAGTTGTTGTTCGTGCATACACACCACTACTTGGTCCTATCACAGCTAGCTTGATGAGCGCTGGTGTTGTACGAAAGGCTTCGTCGGCACAGGATGTGGCCCATGCAGTATGATTGACATATTATTACATAATCTAGTTTGCTTTGATTCATAAGTTCTTAGAATTGTTAGTTATATAGAAGTGTTGATTTTTATGCAAGGTTACTAACTGGTTGTTGTCTTTTACCTTTAGAATGTCAGTTGTCTTGATGCTAGTAGCCTTGATGTCATGCTTCAGGGGGTTTTCCACTAACATACAAGGTGACACTTCGGCTCAAGGAGGTTCTAATAGCGATACGACTCCACGATGTAGACGGTATATTGCATATAGGCTTTGCCGTGAGTGATAACGTTGGTATAGAATATTATCATATAAACTACCAGGACAAAAACTAGTTTATTTCAGTGACTTAAACCTGGGTTTAGCGACTTATCTATCAAAATATAAGGTTATTTAAAAGTATTATTGTACTTTTCTGCATCACGGGTAGTAACATATAAGGTTATTTAAAAGTATTATTGTACTTTCCTGCAACACGGGTAGTAACATATAAGGTAATATATTTAAAAGTATTATTGTACTTTCCTGCATCACAGGTAGTAACATATAAGGTTATTTAAAAGTATTATTGTACTTTCCTGCAACACGGGTAGTGTACATGTAAATAAAGCATGCATATAGTAGAGAAGTTGTATTTTTGACTGGCAGGAGAGCGAGTCTGTGAAGTTTCTGTTTTTTCTCACAGTTCTCCCTCGTGAAGACAGACCAAAAGCGATTACCTGCATGGAAAACACCATGTCAACTTTACCCACTTACAAAGTGAGCATTTCGACTTGTAGAAATATGCAATTTCTGTTGAGATGTAAATAGTACAACGAATCAACTTTGTTTTCGTATACTTTATACAAAAGCTCAGGCTATCCTAGAAATGACAGTATATTTTTTTACGTTAGTAACTATTGTTATTGAACATATGAGTTTTCACTTCAACAAGTGTTTGAATATTTGTTGTAATAGAGGTTATTTGAGGAGTTGAGAAACATTTTTAGTTGTAAGATTAAATTATAGCTTTGTTTGGGTATATATGTGTGTGTGTCAAGAATCAAGGTTCGAGTCCGTTATCTGTCTTTGAACACTCTCCGCATTTTTAGCCGTGAGCGCGTTATAAAAGTGACAATCAAACCCACTATTAATCGCCAAGGTGAGATGTGTGCTGTTGACTGACTGTCTCCCCAGTGGTCAAGAGTTCTAAATTATAAACGGCTATCCCGAACCTTAGAGTCTTTGACCTAATCTTACAGTTTGGAAATACCAAATGCACTGCATGTATCTGCACAAACACACATTTGTAAAGGTAAAGATTCTATATGAGTTATGGTCATATGATTCTCCCTTGTGAAAATAAAATGTACTAAACTGAATGGAGGAGTGTATATATATATATATATGGATATGACATTTGTAAAGGTAAAGATTCTATATGAGTTATGGTCATATGATTCTCCCTTGTGAAAATAAAATGTACTAAACTGAATGGAGGAGTGTATATATATATATATATGGATATGACATTTGTAAAGGTAAAAGGATGAATATAAAGTTTTTATGTTACATTAAAACAAAGTGCCTAAAGATGATCTTACAAAAGACATTATTCGAATTTTTGTAAATAACTTTGTAAACTAGATGGGTTTTGTCTAACTGTCGTCTCGTTTTTGGAAGACATTGGACGAAATGTTCAATTTGCAGAATATATTTTTCTTATTGGTTTTAGAAGACGATGTCTTCTCACATGGGGCACGTTAGGAGAACGAGTGTCCTTGTTATGACGTCATGGGGCACGTTAGGTGAGCGAGTGTCCTTGTTTTGACGTCATGGGACACGTTAGGTGAGCGAGTGCCCTTGTTATGACGTCATGGGGCTCGTTAGGTGAGCGACTGTCCTTGTTTTGACGTCATGGGGCACGTTAGGTGAGCGAGTGTCCTTGTTATGACGCCATGGGGCTCGTTAGGAAAGCGAGTGTCCTTGTTATGACGTCATGGGGCTCGTTAGTAAAGCGAGTGTCCTTGTTACGACGTCATGGGGCTCGTTAGGAGAGCGAGTGTCCTTGTTATGACGTCATAGGCTCATTACGAAATCTGATAACTAGTGAAGGTAGGCCTATCTTGTCCAGGGGTGGTCGGGTGATGCAATTTATAAACCTGAAATTCCTTGACCAGTTTACCAAATAAATGAAAAATAGGCTTAGGAGCATCACATATAGGAATTATTTAAATAAAACTACTTGTTTAAACATACTCTTTTTTTCTTGTTTGTTGACTTTGATCAAAATAAAAAAACAGTGTTTTTAACATTTTTACAATCATATACATTTGTGACTGATCTTCATTCCAGATAGGTCAAGCTATCCAGTGGTGTGTAAACTATCACATCGATCACTCTGGACGTGAGGAGTCCAGCCGAAGTAAAGGTCCTTTTGACATTCCTGTTGTTGATGCTATGGAAAAATTGTGTTCTGTAACACGAGTTCAAATAGGATATCCTGTTAACTACATGAAGGTAGGACTGAAACTAGTGCTATACTCGAACCCTGGATGAAATATTTTAACTTTCGACGCTAAACACTGGGAATATTATAATTTATATAACATCTTATTCAATGCAGACTGTAACTTTTGTAACTCCGACAGAGTGATCGTAAATAGAAATTTCCCTGTTTTGATTGAAACGTATAAATATAGTTTGTTTTAAGGCCTAGAAGTCTTTCAAACTTGTTATTTTAGTTTTCCACCTAGTCTGTAGCCGTGCAGTGTCATTGTTTTAATCGTCTTCATTATGGTTTATTTAACTTTCAGCTTCTACTTATGTATACAAGGTGTTTTCATTTCGTAGGATTTACGTTATACCTTTGTTGCTAAGAGACAAAATATTGGGTTGCAAGGTACGGTGGAATGTATGGACTACATTTTGATAAGTAACAATTAGAATGATCATGTGATTGAAAGGGCGTTGCGACCCCTTGCTCTCTGAATTTTTTGATGCAGAACATCGTCTAATGTTTTGACGAAATCACTCCGAGAATCTAGCCGACTGGTGGGAACTTTGCTAACTATACCATTCGACGCTCGTCAAACTTTTCCTGGAGTCTATTGGAGTATAGTAGTAATAGCATGAATTGTAATCTTTGTAACTAGATTTTTAGTTAAAACAATCCACGGTTCCTCTGAATTTTGCAAAAGACTCAAATAAAAATGAGTTTGAAAGCCCCTAGATGACACCACCGTCGCTACCAAGGGTAGCTTCAGCAAAGCAAGTGACTGAAACATTATTGAAGTTGTTCGTGGCAGTACCCGAAGCTACATAAACTACCAGAGTACTTGATGAAACGTAATGACAGTCTGTGTACATGTTACATGGGTATGTAAACAAACACACGTGTGTGCCAAACTGTTCATGTTGAAAACATTACACGGATTGCTGTTTAAACAAACAAACACAAATAATAATAATAATAAACAAGACAAGTAAGAAATAAAACAATGATAGCATGTAGAGAAAGGATTTGATCTGTGATTTTCTTAAACAATTCATGTTTCAATTTCTACTGGTTTGTGTATCTTTCATGGAAGAGACAACAGTAACAAAGACACACACTATGGTAAGAGAGAGAACGCAGTGTAATAGAAGGAGGTGGAAGTTACCACTGGTAATACTGGGAGTTACCACTGGTAATACTGTCTGTAAGTGTGATAGAAGTTACCACTGGTAATACTGTCTGTAAGTGTAATAGGGAGAGGCAAAAGATACCACCAGTAATACTGTTTGTAAGTGTAATAGAAGGAGATGGAAGTTACCACCGGTAATACTGTCTGTATGTGTGATAGAAGTTACCACTGGTAATACTGTCTGTAAGTGTAATAGGGAGAGGCAAAAGATACCACCA
>NW_013670260.1:43571-49068 GCF_000517525.1 Limulus polyphemus
GAGATGGAAGTTACCACCGGTAATACTGTCTGTATGTGTGATGGAAGTTACCACTGGTAATACTGTCTGTAAGTGTAATAGAAGGAGATGGAAGTTACCACCGGTAATACTGTCTGTATGTGTGATAGAAGTTACCACTGGTAATATTGTCTGTAAGTGTAATAGAAGGAAATGGAAGTTACCACCGGTAATACTGTCTGTAAGTGTAATAGAAGGAGATGGAAGTTACCACCGGTAATATTGTCTATAAGTGTAATAGAAGGAGATGGAAGTTACCACCGGTAATACTGTCTGTAAGTGTAATAGAAAGAGATGGAAGTTACCACTGGTAATGCTGTCTGTAAGTGTGATAGAAGTTACCACCGGTAATACTGTCTGTAAGTGTAATAGAAGGAGATGGAAGTTACCACCGGTAATACTGTATGTAAGTGTGATAGAAGGAGATGGAAGTTACCACCGGTAATACTGTCTGTAAGTGTAATAGAAGGAGATGGAAGTTACCACTGGTAATACTGTCTGTAAGTGTGATAGAAGTTACCACTGGTAATACTGTTTGTAAGTGTGATAGAAGGAGATGGAAGTTACCACTGGTAATGCTGTCTGTAAGTGTGATAGAAGTTACCACCGGTAATACTGTCTGTATGTGTGATAGAAGGAGATGGGAGTTAACACTGGTAATACGTTCCATGATCAAGCTGCCTGTGATATCCCTAAGCCTAAGAAGAGTTTTTTGGTAGTGTGTGTGTGTCGAAAGACATCTAAGTCCTAAAAAGTTGAAAGCAGGGCTCTGGGAAGACTTCAAATCATAAAATATTAAGGAAAAGGAGGCCACTGACCCACTTTGATCACAGTATATAACCACGTGCGATGCTATTACCAGACATTATCTTCATGTCATACTAATTCAGGTAAACCAAATTTATTGTCCAAGCATGTTATACGGTTTACCTTCTATGTTCATTTTATGGATATTGTCATGAACTGTTATTACTTATCGTTGTTTTAAATAGGTTTGCCATCTATGAATATTACTTTTTCCATCAATGCTACTCAAAAGGATAATCGTTCTGTAACACGAGGGTAGTTTAGGAATTTTTTCTATCATTATGTGAAACTCAAGATTAAAAGCAGGCTTTAGTGGTAAATTTAATACAACTTGTATGTTGTTTTTTTTTACAGGCAATTGGAAGAGAAGCAGCTCTTGTTATGGACTGTGTTGTTACCAAAGCAGCTATATCAGATGATCGTTTCGTGGTGTTAAAGTTCGAACCAGTACGTAACTATCCTGTGTTTTATGTGTCTAACATCTAAGTATATCTTTACAAACATGCTGGCTAAATATTTAAATAAATTTATACTAATCACACAGACACTATACGTTACTGGATACCTCTGTACGTATGCTGGCATTTCGGGTGAAATGTGACTTGGAGACTAAAGTAACCTAATTTCTGTGAAGGTAAAAGGTCGAGAGACTCAACAACAAAGAACTGTGCCTAGTGTCGTGATCAATCAGTTCACAATGGAGATGAGGCAGTGTGAATTGAAGATATTACAAAATACTGACAAGCACTACCTGTTATTGGTTTTAGGTCTCCATTACTTAAAATTAATTTATGGATGATTTCTATATTCTGTTTAAAATCAACTGTTGATTGCAATCTTTGAAGAATCATATCTTGTAATATCTGAGATTTTCATAAACAAAACGTTTCTTTAAATGTGCCAATGTTGTGAAGTTTCAGTGAGCTACATACCTTTCAATAGTTGGAAATATCAAAGGACCGTCACCTACATGGTAATTTTCTATAATTCCAATAAGTGGAGTCAATATATTACTTATAACAGCCAAGTTAGTTTAGTCTATTATAAATCAACTTATCAGAAACAAACTAAACTGTTTTATTTAGTTAACTTTCTTGAGTAATTATTTATGTGAGTGGACTAGTAGTTAGTGTGAATTTGAGGATCCGCGATTTGCAGTTCATTTCCACAGTCACGTGGAGCTGTAGGTACATTATAATATAAAAGTGTTGGTTAAATCCCACTATTTGATTACAGTAGTTTAAGAATTGGCAGTGGGTGTTATTGATTGTCTGTTTTTTTCTTACTGGTGTGAATATCTAACAAAGATCTCTGATCTACAAAGTATAGCACTTTCTGTGCCGATCCTTGGCTCTGATCTACAAAGTATAGCACCTTCTGTGCCGATCCTTGGCTCTGATCTACAAAGTATAGCACTTTCTGTGCCAATCTTTGGCTCTGATCTACAAAGTATAGCACTTTCTGTGCCAATCCTTGGCTCTGAACTACAAAGTATAGCACTTTCTGTGCCGATCTTTGGCTCTGATCTACAAAGTATAGCACTTTCTGTGGCATTTAACATTACTTTTATCAAGCGTCTCTTCAATGCCAGAATGATAATCTAATCTGCATTTGTTTAGACCTAAAAAAAAGATGGCATGCAACTTGGTTTTTAGCCAGTGAGTTGTAACCTTTAGGTTGGAATACATACTGCTCACTCTGTTGGCTGTACAGTGAAAAAATGCATTTGATTTTTTTAAATATGCCTTATCATTCGTTTCACCACAGATACATTGGAACCTCTAATGTTGAAATTTACTATACTTTTACAGTATGACCACCATCACTTACTAAAAATGAATTGTACACAATGCTGTACAGAGTCAAGTGACACTGACGGTGCACGAAAATAAGTCATACACAACATATTACTACAAGCAGTGAAGTGGCATTGAGAGTACTTTTAAATTGCAATTCTTCATATTTGGCTCATTTATAAAACCTTAAATTATTTTCTATAGTGAAAGTACAGACTTATTTTGCTTTCCTATCTACTTTCTCTGTGCCCAAGATATCTAGTCCCTCCTACCTATGTTCTGCTATCAATGGTTATCACATTCATTAATTAATAATCAATAGCTAACGTTTTTATTTGCACTCTTTAATAAAATATTTTCAAAATTTATGTGAGCAATAACAGACACAAGTCCTAAACAAAAATTAAAATGCTTTAAGCTGTGACAGTGTTCTCACAGCTGAAATTACTCCTTTAGGGAAACACTTGTGAAATCATGGCCAGATTTGGTTATTAAATAAACTAGTTTCAAACAGCAAATCACATCTTTCCAAGATAGAACGTGACAAAGTTACTCGACTCAGTATTGACCTAGTAGTCTTGCAGGAAGAACATCTCCGTGAAAGTCAAGTGCACTGGTTGTTTTATCCAGGATTTGTTTTTCCACAATACAGCATTATTCGTCACCCGTTTAGTAATTGCTAATACTCGAAATTACTTACTTTTAAATAGGTCGTCTTACTCCGACAACTTTTCCACTTCTTCTACACTCATTTTCATGCTTTGTGACAGAACTTATCATATCCACTCCACTAGTAAAGATAGCCCATATGTAGCTTGTTCAAAGAAACTTACATAAAGTTTCTTTTGCAGTATTTTCACGTTCCAGATGTGTTTTTAAATTTATTATGTTACAAAAGAACACAGCTTGGTAGCATGTTCCACTCTTTCTTTCTTATCATTTCAGAAATGTTTTCAAGGTGAAGCTTAAGTTCTAGACATTAAGGTAAGTCCAATTTTTTGATATAAACACTGTGTTGAGACAACCTCAACACTGAGGTAAGTCTGATATTTTGATATAAAACACTGGCAAGGCAACCTGAATATGATGCAAGTCCAATATATAAAACAACTAGCTTTAGGATTTTGTAATCACTTAAATCTTTTATTTTTCTTTATCCATTTTTTGATTAAAAAACATTTGTACTTCTCAATTACAGAAGAAAAATCAGAAAATGATGGCTTTCGTAAAAGAAACTGATTGTGTCGATTTGAAATTGAATTATCCAGAAATTGAACAAAATGTTTAATGAATGTAACTGAAATGTTTTAAAAATCTTTCACGTTTGATGGATATTAAATACATAAATTCCTTTAGATATATAATATTCTTGTATCTGTGTATCTTTTAACACCTAAATAACTACCACGGAACCTTGAAAACGACATCAGTTTATCTAACAATTAACAAGAACACTAGGAAAGTGAGAACAAAAACCTGGTGGTGAAAATTGCTACTACCTAATAATATATTAATTCACATTCTGGTGTTAAGCAACAGTTTCAAGACAACTAGTGAAATTTATAGAGCACAAGTACAATGACCTTGCAAACACAGGTGTGTATAATTCTTCGTATGTTTCTTCCCTCACAACTTGACGATGATCAAAGTTCGTACAGATCAGTCACTTGAACTCCAAAAAATGAGGTTCGTGGATCTAAAATATAAGAAGGGCTCGCAGATTCAGGTAGCCCCTCTATCATACTTTTGTGCCCTTACGCTATAAAGTGGGCTCCTTTTAACAATAAATAATATTATATTTAAGTTTGATTATCATCGATATGAATGATGTATGCTGAAATTATGTGGCAGCCATCCAGGTGTCAGAACACACATGCACCCTTTCAAAAATCTGTTACTGACAGTTGTAGAGATTTGATGCAGATTAAATGTGACACAAGAGAAGGCATGAAGTTGAAACGTGCTAATGGTAGAACTATTGCAAGGAACTAAAAGTTACAGTGTGTGGAATATAGCAGAGTTAAACTTTACGTAAATGACTCAATTAGACCAGATGTGGCTGTATTTAGTAACAAAAAGTAGGGAAGACAAACAACATAAATTTTACTGGCGTGAGGGTTAAATAATACACAATTATTAACAGGGCAGAATAATTAACAACAAAACAAACTAACTGCACAAGCCTCTTGATCTACTGTCAACTACATATAAACCAAAGAAATAGTCAGGCCTCTTATAATGGTGATGTGTATGTAATGTTTAAGGGGTTTCTAACTCATCATGTAATATATTATTCACTCAACTAAATGGATAGCAGAAATCAAAGCAAACTACATGGTAAACCATTACTTGGATATACGTGTCTAACATGGAAACAGTAGTAACAAGTTCATAGTAGAAGCCACTGTATCAAATCCAGCACTACACTACTGTCCACCTCCGTACTGTAGTAAGGTAATCAGCACTACACTACTGTCCACCTCCGTACTGTAGTAAGGTAATCAGCACTACACTACTGTCCACCTCCGTACTGTAGTAAGATAACCAGCACTACACTACTGTCAGGATACTGACCACCTCTGTACTGTAGTAAGGTAACCAGCACTACACTACTGTCAGGATACTGACTGCCTTTGTACTGTAGTAAGATAACCAGCACTACACTACTGTCAGGAAACTGACTGCCTTTGTACTGTAGTAAGGTAATCAGCACTACACTACTGTCCACCTCCGTACTGTAGTAAGGTAATCAGCACTACACTACTGTCAGGATACTGACCACCTCTGTACTGTAGTAAGGTAATCAGCACTACACTACTGTCAGGATACTGACCACCTCTGTACTGTAGTAAGGTAATCAGCACTACACTACTGTC
>NW_013670260.1:49965-59186 GCF_000517525.1 Limulus polyphemus
GACCACCTCTGTACTGTAGTAAGGTGGAAGCAGCACTACACTACTGTCAGGATATTGACCACCTCTACCCTAGTAAGGTGGAAGCAGCAACCACGGAAGATCTTTAGTAACATTCATAAAAAATGAGACTGCTGGAAAACAAAAGATATACTTCTAGCTCTTGCAGGAGAAGAGGGTTAACACCTATCAGTACAACCCCTGGGTCACCTACTTGACTAATTAATTCAGAGTGCCCATAAACTGGAACTGCATAAAGAGGTTTCTCATGTTAGTATTATAGTCAGTCATGTAGTATTTGGTTCAATAAGCATATATATAAATGGTGGACCTATTTGGAAAATTTAAACTCTTAAAACAATGTCACACGATACACTTTTAACTTAATTATTAGTCAGCATTTAGACATCCATCACTTCACTACATTTGGTACGACAACTCTCTGTATAGTTTGTTACATTTTCTTTGAAAGTATTGCTTGGCAAAAATCAGTTAAATAAATGACTAATAGACAAATATTTGAAATATTAATGGAATTCACAAGTAAAAAAAAAAATTTCAATGTAATGTAGAGTTTTATGAACAAATAGATGAAGTTAACACGGGTTCATGTTTAGCTCCTGTGAACTTTTATGAACAAGAATGACAGTCCCTGTAAGTTTAAACCACTTGTTAAACATATTTGTAGCATTTAACAATGAAGAAGAGCTAATGAAGTTCATCTACTATTGACTGGTCAACATGTTAACATAAACTATACCCGTGGATGCCAACAAACGTCTATTTTACCTTTTATGGACACTCTCATGTACAACAAACTTGAAACGTATGAGATTGGAGGACATCATAAACCAACATCCACTGGATGTTACTCACACTTCAATAGTTTTATATGACATCATGATGGAGAAAATCTAATCAAATTTCTAGTATACAGTGCTTACATTATTACCAACATTTAAAACGGTTTTTCTAAAAGGTTTATCAGTCTGAAACTGATAAAATTGTAAAACATGTTTTTACTCACAAATACATGTATATATTATTTTTTTCCCTAACATTTTATGAGCATTGATAATATTAGGTTTTCATTTCTCATATCTAATTCAACTGTATTATAATTGTGACAAGCTGACTGCCCGTCGTATCATAGGAAATTATCATTAATGTTTTTTTCTCAAATTTTATCTAAATAAATGTTTTATGAACAAGACTTCTAAAAATTAATTACAATCTAGTAACAATACAAGTAAAGAAAATGTCCATCTTATTTCTAGTATTTCATGAAAACGTACTTGATTAGCACTTTGACTTCTGTATATTTTTAAGTTATGCTCAAATGTTCTTCTTTATAGGTTGAAACATGCACAAAAAAACTGGTTCTCAAAGACATATTTCTACTTGATGACCTTGAAAATTATTAAAGGCAGTGAATTTTATTATGTACATCTTGGTTTTGTTAGCCTGCTGAGGTGAAAAGCTCACTTTAATTTGGGCATTTTCAAAACTGAAATGTGCTGTGGGTTATTATTATTATAGATTTTTAGCTGAGGGATTTGATTGGACAAATTTTGGTGATGTTGCATCAGTTTCTCTCCTTGACAACCAAGCAAACATAATGGAGAATTTCTGCCAATAATTAAGGTTTTTGTGCACCAGCAATACAAAGTGTGGGGCTCACATATACCCAATTTCATTTTATTACACATCACCTCTCTGCCAACCTACCCTCAAATTTAATTATATGCTCAAAGCAGTGCACTGTCGTTTCATGCAAGTTGTCTGTCGATCAGTACTGCAAAGGCCAAGTTATCGGCGTGACAGATGGACGGCTTTTCATCTTTATATAGCAGGTTAATTAACAACTCATTTTCTTTCACTGTTCCAATTATATCAGTTGTACTTACATTAAATTCTCTTTAATTTGATGATGGCTACTGTAAGACAGACAAAAGCTGTTAGTGAATATCTGTTTATTGTCTATTATTTACTACTATATGTGTATGTTACATCACATTCATTGGATTATACTGTTTACCACTGTAATCAGTTATGTAATAAACAAGTTTTGTGAATCTCTGTAAGTGCTTTGTACAACATAATTTTTCATGTAAGAAAACTGGACACGGAAGCCCGGCACTGGCAGTTTTATTTACACTGTCTTACTGAATTCACAAATATTATCAATACACCTTTTCTAAGTTTACTAACAACAACTTCTAGATGACATACCTTGTAATATTTGAAACCGGATTTTAGCCGTTAACCGGACAATCAACCTGTCATGTAAAACATTTAAGACGCCACATAATTTTTTTTTGTCGTTTCCATTCAAAATGGAAAAATTATTTCAAGTTCTCTTATCACACAAAAGAATTGGTGCAATTTTTTTTTTTTTTTTTACTTTTTCAACTTACAGAGAAAGGGAATTTCTACAATTGGGTGTAACATTCAAATACCAATAAAAAAAACTGTAAGGAGTTTATAAATACAATAAAAAAACAAGTCTAGGCAACAAATTTGACACAAAAAGAGCAACATTAAAAAATAAACAGATCTCTAACTACTGAGTAACACTAACTACCTTTTTAAATGAATATAGGAAATTTAGTTTTAAAACAAAACATGCTATTCAAAATAGATAAAAGGAGAGGAAACAGGGTAGAGAGAATGAATTAATTTAGCATAAAAAAAACCAAACAGTAAAGTAGTTTCAAGAACGGAATGTTTACATTGATAAACGGACTGTGCGTTGGTCCCTGATAAAATAAAGACATTTTAAGTGTATTGTAATATTCGCTTGCATGACTTAAGTATAAAGACAAAAAAGTACGGTAACTACAAGCTGTACCGGGAGCTTTGGAACTAATGAGATTTCACTACTCTCTTTACAGATAAACAATCCTGACAGAGTGTACATTTTAACACAAAAATGATGGAAAAAACAAACAAACTGAGTTATAACCTAAATAAATCAACGTTGTCCCAGTTAATATTGTATCAAAATAAATAAAATCTTTGGGTAATTAATACTGAGTAGACCAAGCAGAAATAAAGCAAAAGGCTTCACTTTTGATTTTTAAATAAAACTGTCTCTTACCCTTTTGTGCCACCAAACTGTGGGTGAATTGAAATGGCACATGGACACACATAAAATACTCATATACACTTTATTTATGGCCTTGCTTTTAACAAGAAAATTTAGTTGTACTTTAGAACTTTGCTGCATTTGAAGATCAAAGTGTCAGTTTGATGGCACCATAATTTATGCAAAAAATAAGAACTACACAATATCACAAGTTTTATACCAAATAATAAAAGCCACACTAAATATATAAGTAAACATTTCAGGATCTGTATTTTATAATACCAAAGTATGAAATGTATGTGAATAAAAAAAAAACAGCCTTTCTTCTTATAACAACATAGTAATTACAAACATCACAAGTCCAAAAACATTTATTATTCTATATACATTTTCAACTAAATAATTACACTATACCAAGAAAAATGAAGATAAAAAATAAGTAGTCTACTAACCTTAAAGGAAAAAGAAAATCTGGGCAGGACCATAAGATAACTATCTTTGCTTTAAAAAAGGTTTTAAACTTTACTTCTAGAATGCTAATTGGAATAATGACTGCTTAAGATTATATGCTTCAAGTGAAAATAAAAGGATTGTTGTATCTTAATATTAAATTATAAAAGGATTGTTGTATCTTAATATTAAATTATAAAAGGATTGTTGTATCTTAATATTAAATTATAAAAGGATTGGTTGTATTTTAATATTAAATTATAAAAGGATTGGTTGTATCTTAATATTAAATTGTAAAATTATTGGTTGTATCTTAATATTAAATTGTAAAATTATTGGTTGTATCTTAATATTAAATTGTAAAATTATTGGTTGTATCTTAATATTAAATTATAAAAGGACTGTTGTATTTAAAAATTATAAAACACGTTTCTTGAATAGCAACAGTATGTTAAAAGAAGAAGAAAAAAAGGATACAAAAGGATATTACATACATTTGCCATAAAACCTCAGTACTTAGATAAAAGAAGTCTATCTTTACATATTTATACATATATATATATATATATATATATATATGTATGTATAAAGGCATTAGAAAACAGAATGTATCTTTAGTTAAGATAGAATAGCCACATCAACAGCACATTATAAATGAAAAATAATACAATGGATATCAGCCCAGACCATCACAGGTAAAAAATCCAACAAACAAAGAAATCCCAGTCCATCTTGTACCACTGAAGCAAGGTGTCACTCTACAGAGGTTAGACTAAACTCAGTCCCCATCTATGGTAGAGACCTCTAAACCTCAGAGTTGTCATAATGAGATGTTCATGACCAGCTGTATTGACCAGACTGCGGTGACTGGTTGTAATTGTTGTTACCGTTACCCATGTATGGTGAACTGTTAGCAGAATGAGCCTGAGTATAATTGATAGGAGTATTCAGGATGTTTCCCAGATGAGAGAAATTGGGAAGAGTAGCCACTGATGGTTGACCATAGGCCATCTGGAGAGCTGCAGTATGGGCTGGGGTCATCTGGGCCAAAGACATGGGAGAAAGACCTGGTGACATGTTGGAAGAAGAACCAGAAGGTGCTGGACTGACTGAGTTAGCAATTGGCGGTGAAGCTGAAGCAGAGTTTCCTGATGGAGACCGAGCCGTGTCCTTGGTATCTGTGTCAGTACGGGCTTGTTCTTCATGCTGCATCATCATCATCATCATTGGCTGCTTAGCCATTTGCTGACTTTCAGCACTTTGCTGTGGAAAAAGTATCATTGCATGTAAACCTCACAATACAAACCAAATCAAAGGACTTGCAACAAATAAGTAATATTTGATTCAATCCAAACTTGTAAGAAGAAATTATAAAACGACAGAAATGTTTAACTTCTCAAGCATTAGTTCAGCAGTAAGGATAGCAATCATTACAACTAATTAACATATATATCAAGCCATTTTTTTAGTATAACATCTCTACATTACAACTCGAGGAAACACTATAGAAATCCTCCAAAAACAGTCAACAGTTTCTCTTCTTAATGCAAGCATTGCATGTTCCAAGCTTCTAGTGAATAGTCGATTTATTTAACCAATGTACATTGGCTTGGTCCAACGGACCAACACCCCCACTGGAAAAGGAGATTGAATATAATTCCAAATTTACTATGTGGATTTTTCTACATGAAACATGACATGCATTTAGTAAAGTCTACACATCTGCTGTACACAAAAAATTAGATGAGTTACAAACATATTTGTAATCAAGATATGTCTATGAAATAATGACATCAGCTTAACTCAGACCCTGGAATGAAAAGTGATGTTCACGTGAAAAATAAAACTACTTTTGTCCATTGCACATTATTCATGTTGCATTTACAAAACCTCTAAAATCCATATCTAGATTTTTTTAATATCCTTGTATACTGTATCAGGTATTTACTCTCTACTGCCAGATTGGCAATGTAGGGTAAAATGAACAGTTGATAACATAATACCATGTTGAATGCCACTCTGTAAAATGTTGTGGCACGTGCACTTTGACACCCAACTGTGCACATAGGGTTAAGGGTATTAGTGAATTATTTCAAGTCTCCAGTGTGTAATTCACCTCAGATACCAAAAATAAGTTCTTTACAGCTCATGCCACACATAAAATTAGTTTGAAAAACAAACATTTATATTACATTATTATATAGACATTCAGTTAGATAACTGTAATACGAGTTTTTTTAATAAAACTTTTCATTTTGAATTTGTAATTTTTTAAATACAGCAAGTGGTTGCTATTTTTTCAGTTTAGTCAGTGACTGTGACAATGAGTTTTGTTACTTAATGTACAAGTCTACGCTGTAGCTAACTATCAACAGTATAGGTCAATGAGTTTTATCACTTACAACACAAGTCTCAAAATCTATATTTATATTGTAGTTAACTATCTATAGTTTAGGTCAGTGACTGAGACAAGTCACGTCACTTGATATACAAGTCTGAAGTCATGTTAATTGTTACTTTGGTTAAGTCTATATTGGAGTAACTACCCATAAACTTTCATAATGTACAATCTTTCCTCTAGCTGCAGAAAAGTGTACTGAGTGCTTCTTTTTTTGACAGTTAACAAAAGACGTAAAAGATGATTCATAGCTTAGAAAGCAAGAACTGATTTAGATTAAATTTAAATAAGCTATGTCAGTGATAAAAATTAACTAAGACGATATTAAAAGCATGGTTTAACTTGATTACAAAAGGTATATGAAATGCACATGACATTACCTGTCTACGATATTCTTCCATAACCTGTTCATATTCTACTTTAGCTTCATTCTGTTTTTCAACATAATGTCGTTTTTCTTCCTCAGTCATGTTCCTCCAACGCTCCCCTCCTGGGAAGTTACAAAAACAGCACAAATCTTAGAGGTTTTTTGAAATAAAAACTTCAAGATGAGTCTCATTTTTTCAGAGATGGTCGAGAATAAACTAACGTATTCACCTAGATAAACAGTATTATCAACACTGGATGTTGATTTATGTTTACTATTAAAATCACTTAGTTTCAAACATAGAGGAAAAGGAAGTTCTGATTTCATTCTCTGCTGAACAGAGAGTGCTGAACCGATTTCCTTCGTTTGGTTTAATATTATCTTTAATTCGTGCTGCTAGATGTCTGTTAGTAAGTACATAAACTTCTTTAACTTAGATTATTATTCCCCCTTTAAATATAGTTAAAACAACCTTCAAACTTCTATATCCATCACTAAACAAGATCATTCATCTACAGAAGTTTTAGGCAGTATGTTATCTCAAAATCAACTATCAAAATTACATGAATTTTCTGAACTTGAACTAGGAAAAAAATCATCTTAGTTTCAATTACAGTTCAAAACAGAAAGTAATTCACATGGCCTTGTTCAACAACTTGAAATTTAATCAATCATTGTTTTAACAGTAACCATTAGAAAATTGTACATTTTAGACGGAAATTACAAATTTTATACAATATCAAAACATTCAAAATTATATACATATCAATGTTTTAAGTTTAAAATACAGGCAGTTGACAATGAACAGTTTCTTTACAAGAAACTAAAAATTGTGCTAAGCTCTATAATTTTGTTCCTCCAAACTAGATTTGATTAGTATTTTTTAATTATATAGTACTGAAAGATGTCTTTCTGCTACTTTGCTAACACACTGTTGAACCAACCTGTCAGTGTCGTTACGACAAGCGATGCACATCAACTTATCGACTGCCTTAGATGAAATGGATACTTTCAACAAATATCAACTTACCTAATTTGGCTAAAGCTGCCACACCCCCCTCTGGCTCTCTTCCAGCCATTTCCTTCCGAAAATCTTTCATAAAAATCATAAATGCTGTGCCTGGTCTTTTGGGTTTGTTAGCATCACGAGCAGGTTTGTAGATGGCCATCTATGAATTGACAATCATGAGAAAGTTACGTATTTCATTGTGCAAACTTGGATTTTTATCTCTGTAACATCTTCACAAAAAGTGTATGAACAATACTTCTTGGAAACATTTTACAGGTTACTTAAAACTTAAGAGTGGTGTTCTTCACAAGATAAAATTTACAGTTGCGACTTTCCTTCTACTAGTGATGTATACAGAAACTGAAATTTTTAACAAAACATTTATTTTTAGGGAAAAAAGATTGTGAAGTAATTGTTACAAAAATAATTTACCTAATGTATGATAAATAAAGATCAGATTAATAATGTCCAAATGCCTACAAATTTACAAGTTTAAAAAAGGGACTGTGCTGGAAAATTAATGAGTTACTCACACAAAAAAACGACTTTTTTTCATAAATTCAAATCCCTCGTTTTGATGCAAAGCAAAGAACACAGGTTATCAACCACATAAAACAAGTTACAAATGTTCTTACAAATATCTGATGTTTTTCCCCCCCTACAATTATTTAACAAATTTGTATTTAAGGGACTAACTAAAGTAGACACGACTTTTAGGTTTTGGTTTATACATACAGATATAATATGTTTACACAAAGTAATTAGTTTGAAAAAAAAAAAGGTATCTGTGGATAACACAAAGATGTAAAAATAGATCAGAAAATGGAGTTTATGTTACTGTTAATTACTAAACCCTCTTATTTGAGTTAAGGCTAAGTATCAGTCAGTAACAAGTAAATGCATAATAAAATGTGGTCTATAGTAATACTAATTAATAAACCTATTAGTTGAGTTAAGACTAAATATCACTTCTCAATTTCAAGAAGAATTATACCATGCTTAAATTAAGTATCAAAACTTTTATAGTTTCAAAAATTTAGCTTTTATTTGACTTCACTGCTTAAACCGCTCTCTGGTGTTGCTTATGTGTGTTAATATAAGTTATACAACCAAGCAAATTAACGGACCACTGGACGTAATTTATACCAAAGACTTAAATGCCATTAAGAGGAGGAGGAATGCAGTAATATCAGGATCTCTCGCTAACCCTTCATGAAGAGACACTGTAGCCAGTCTCTCTCTCTTAGAGTATGGTGATTAGGGAAACAAAACTTTTGTTTTAAGTATCTATAAACACTGATAAAACTGTCAATTAATTTGACCACACAAAATTAATGCAGCAATTATAACACAAAAGATACCGGTTAAGTTCTTGGTTTTTCCATACCTCTAGTAAAAAGAGTTGAATTATAACACAAAAGATACCGGTTAAGTTCTTGGTTTTTCCATACCTCTAGTAAAAGAGTTGAATTATAACACAAAAGATACCGGTTAAGTTCTTGGTTTTTCCATACCTCTAGTAAAAGAGTTGAATTATAACACAAAAGATACCGGTTAAGTTCTTGGTTTTTCCATACCTGTAGTAAAAGGGTTGAATTATAACACAAAAGATACCGGTTAAGTTCTTGTTATTCCCATACCTCTAGCAAAAGAGTTGAATTATAACACAAAAGATACCGGTTAAGTTCTTGGTTTTTCCATACCTCTCGCAAAAAGAGTTGAATTATAACACAAAAGATACCGGTTAAGTTCTTGGTTTTTCCATACCTCTAGCAAAAAGAGTTGAATTATAACACAAAAGATACCGGTTAAGTTCTTGGTTTTTCCATACCTCTAGCAAAAAGAGTTGAATTATAACACAAAGGATACCGGTTAAGTTCTTGGTTTTTCCATACCTCTAGCAAAAAGAGTT
>NW_013670260.1:59644-76799 GCF_000517525.1 Limulus polyphemus
AGTTCTTGGTTTTTCCATACCTCTAGCAAAAAGAGTTGAATTATAACACAAAAGATACCGGTTAAGTTCTTGGTTTTTCCATACCTCTAGCAAAAAGAGTTGAATTATAACACAAAAGATACCGATTAAGTTCTTGGTTTTTCCATACCTCTAGTGAAAGAGTTGAATTATAACACAAAAGATACCGGTTAAGTTCTTATTATTCCCATACCTCTTTTCTATAACGTTCTCTGTCTTTATTAGCAGCATCAAGAAAAGGCTGCTTTTCTTCTTCTGACATAGAATTCCATTTGGCTGCACATTCTTTACCAAAATCACCAATCTGGAAAAGTTCAATATTCGTATATACAGATTTTATTCCAATCACTATTTATACAAATATAAGATCATCACATTTCTGATATTCACTGTCAACTATTTTACACATATACATAATCCTGAAATCTAGTTATTGTATATAATTTCAAGCAACTTCTCTTTCTGAGGGAGAGAAATAATTTCATCTTCTCACTTATTGCAAGTTTCCATTAAATAGAGCATCATACCATATAGAATCACTGAAATGTTTGGCTTCTTAAACATCGGTAAAGGAAATAATACTATTTCCCGACCCCAGCAACATTCTTACTTTTGAAATGAATATCTCGTGTTTGAAAGCTACAAAAATCACAATCATTAAAATAAAACTACATATCGGTGTATTTATCAGTTTATGCAATTTGATTTGACAAGCCTTTGAGAACTCTGATTATCTAGCAAAAAAAGTTAAAAACGATTCGACTTTTCTTGAAACTGTGAAATAAGAACGTATGAGAAAAGCTAAAGATGCAGTTACATGTTAATAAAAGTGAGCATAAGCATACAGAGATTTTGTGATCTTAATATAAACAAACTAAAAAAAAAAAGATATGCTTTTGTTGATTTTTTTTTATCGACAATAATACTTTCCTAGATTTGTGTGCATAAAGGCCCATCAAATATTTCATAATAATGAATGTCTTGACACTACTTTCAGTACAGTCTTTGAAACGGAAGTAAGGTTTGGATTTCATTGAATGTTTTCTTATTAAACCTGTAAACTTTCATTTTGTTGAAACACAAGTAAATTAACTGGATTCAGAAATACATTATATCTTAAGTAGTATGTCAGTAGTAGCTAGCGATTATAGCAGAAAATAAAAAGTTTGTTTGCATTAAGTTTCAGAATTATAATGTCAGAATGTGAAATAAGGAAAACTTGTTAACATTAGATAAGAGTAGCTTTTATTAACAAATACTGACTTTTTGGATACACAGTTACAATAACTTGTTATTATAGATCTGTATTTAAAAATATAACCACTCATCTAATGTGAATTTTCAAGGAATGTTACATTTACAGTTTAAATTTTGATGTATGGTTGTAATAACTATTTTTCCTAATACGAAATAAAAAAAATTATAATAAAAAACACTTGAACATGCTGTTTTAAACATGGTGACTCAAACTACAAGACTTGCAAGCTACTGGAAAAGGCTTATCAACTGATTATCTGTGTAGATTTTTTACATAAATGTGACTGCATTATTAAAATCCTTTTGACCATTGTTTATAGTTGGTCTGAATATTCATTATCACAGCTGGATTATCAACTTAAAAACTGACAGTGACTCCTGATGGTCAGTGGCTAAACACTAGACTAAGCTAAGCTTTGTGAAGTAAATATCATCTTTAAACAGATTAGCTGACGTAAGTTTTTAGCCTCTCTTTACATTTTCCCTCAAGCTTGTGTTACAAGCAGCTGTAATAAGCCCACACAAAGTTTGTTTGCCTGTAATTTTATCCACAAATCCCCTTTTCTTTACTTCTAACACCTGGATCATCAATAAAATATTACCCAAAATATGTATACAATTGTACTCCAAGTGTAGCACTTTACAAGGAATAGTTTTCGTCCATATTCCTAATTCTAACAAACTTAACATCTGGTACACATTGTGACCAAAAGACGAACAAATGTCATCAGTGGAAAACACTGGAAACGAGAGTACACGTTAACAACAGCTGTCTAATCAGTTCAGGGCTATGAATGGAGTAAGAGTTACTAGAATACTGTAAACATGAGAAAATTAAGAAGAAAGCGTACATTATGAGACATTTTATAGGAAGTTAGGCCTAAATAGAACTTTAGTAAATGAAATAAAACACTTTTGTTATCATTAAGTGGACTCGACTTTACATTATTTTTTGTTGTCAAATAATCCACAGAACCAACTAAACAACAGAAACTGTTACGCTTAGCCAAATTTTTTATGCTCCTTTCCTGTCAGTAATTATTGTGCGTACTTTAACTATGTTGTTTACATTAAACTTACGGTTCTTTTTATACTTGATGGTTTTAGTCTATCTTCACAACTTCTAAAAATCATACATATTTCTGAGGTTTTATAACTAATATTTTTTTAATACTATGAAAGGGGGTATCTAATGATTATTCTTTAGCACGAACCATGCCAAAAAAAGCCATTCCTATACAGCTGATGTAATAAATAAGAGAGCAGGTAACAGGAATTCACAATGTTCACAGAGCTAATGTATTTAAGGCATTCATGCACTAAATTCAATTTTTAGAGGGTTGCCATTTAGTAAAGTTTTACTCCTGCTTTCATTTCATCAAACAATGAACAAAACCTTAAATTCTGGGTTAATACAACACAGTCCAATTTAACAGAAATGAGTGGGGGAGTCATTAATTTCAAACTTTTTACAGTTTGTCACAAAAGGTTTTGGAGATATACAAGTGTGTGTAGATATTTTTTTTGGCATTTTCACTTAGCAACAATCAGATTTTAGCTGTTCAGTTTCAGCAGGGGCCAAAAGTTGTTTTTATTAATGTCGTAGTTGACCATATTATCAGAAGTTTCCAAGACATACTTTATGTAAATAACAACATGTTTCTGACCAATGACAAAATTAGGAATAAAAACAAGGGTTATATCCAACATACTTTATGTAAATAACAACATGTTTCTGACCAATGACAAAATTAGGAATAAAAACAAGGGTTATATCCAACATTACTCCACTGTTCAGCTAGAAATAAGGGCAGGGGGGAAGAAAAATAACATAAGCGTTATCCAATCATCATTCAATGTTTGTTAGATGTTCCTTTAGAAGTGTAATTTATGCAGAATTAAACTGACAGTTTGAATTTTTCCACCGACAGATGTGAAAAAACAAACATACTGACACGAATGTATAAACGAGTATTTCTCAGAATAATGTCTTTACCCTCCTGCCGATGTCTCAATATCTTACAAATTTCAATAAGCATTTTTCATCCTTATAAACATTTCATTTTCTCAAACCTTGATAACCATTTAACATGAAAAAAAAGATCTAACATTCTATAAAATTGTATAGGTGCTGAAAGTTTAACCAAACCAATCAGTTATGAATGTTAACTTCACAGCTCACCCTGGGTATCTGTCTTCCCGATTTCTTCATCTCTTCTCTATACCACTGAGTGAAATTAATATATGCAGTGGTGGCACGTTTTGGTGGAAGCATGCCATCTTTGTTGACCTTTGGCTTTTTCTTCATCTTCCCGCCACCACTTCTACCACTTGGATAAGCTGTCATGAGATGTGAACTATGAGGAAAATGATGGGAACCACTGTTATTTGCGAAGGGTGACCCCTGTAGTCCTGCACCAACCAAGTGATTAGCAGCATTCATTGATAAATTGAGTCCTGTTGGTAACATCGATAGCTGAGCCATAGAAGGATGGATACCGGATGCGGAGTTCCCACCCGAGGCCATCGCTGCTGCTTGGTGTTGTGCCATTCCCTGGTAGTCATATTCTGCTGTACATTGACATAAGAATACAATATAAACTGATCAGTCATTTCACACTATATCCATACAATCACTTCTTTTATTCAACTTCAAAAGATCCTCTAAGACAAGTTTACATCAACGAACAGGTGAGAAAAGCTTACAGTATCTGCCCTAATTCTTTTTCACTCTTACGTTAAGCAATATAAATGTCAATAGTCATTAAATGATGTTAAACCGAGAAAAAAATATCCATTTCATTCACAGTCATACGTTAAAGTGACAACACTTCTTGTTCTGTATAACACACACGAGTCAGTCTAAATGCAAGGTTCTGTATAACACAAACGAGTCAGTCTAAGTGCAAGGTTCTGTATAACACAGACGAGTCAGTCTAAATGCAAGGATCTGTATAACACAAACGAGTCAGCTAAGTGCAAGGTTCTGTATAACACAGACGAGTCAGTCTAAATGCAAGGATATGTATAACACAAACGAGTCAGTCTAAATGCAAGGTTCTGTATAACAAAGACGAGTCAGTCTAAATGCAAGGATCTGTATAACACAAACGAGTCAGTCTAAATGCAAGGTTCTGTATAACACAAACCAGTCAGTCTATATACAAGGATCTGTATAACACAAATGAGTCAGTCTAAATGCAAGGATCTGTATAACACAAACTAGTCAGTCTAAATGCAAGGTTCTGTATAACAGAACTGTATTATAATTATTTACCTTAACAGCCTCAGCTTCTAACCTTTTCACATCTGCTTTCTTTTAGTTTTATTGCTTTAAAGTGTTATTTTATCCTCTCTCACAGTAAATAAAAAACCTTGAAAGCTTTGTGTAAAAAATGATCATGTTATAATCTAAAATTACCAACCGCAGAGGCCATGCTTCCTCATCACGTGATGATGAGAAATTTTTTTTTTCACTTTAGTTTTATCATCTAACCTAACAAGTTTCTAATTTTTACATTTACTTTTGTCTGAGACACATAACAATAAAAATATACATAGAAAATGAGAAATTTAACACTTACTATAGACTTGAGGCCATTTGCACGCAAGTGCCGTGCTTTTCTAATCATACTTTTTCTCACTATGTTGATTGTCCAAAAAATAATTCAGGTAACTTTCAAACATGCATTTTAGAACACAAAAAATATATCAATCACCAGAATAGAATGTCCCAAAAGTATTATAATTTATGTGGCTTTCTAGCTAAGCTTTAAAGAGATTTAAAAAAAAATTCCAACATTGCTCAGAGCAATGAACCTACTCATTAAATGAAAGCTTTTCTTACAAAGTGGCAAGTCTGACTGTCAAAACTAAACAAACAAACATGAGAGGGTGGTACAAAGAAGACTGCTCTTTCTGTTGATTAAAAGTTTATCCATTAAACATGTACCAAGTAGGTTAGAAACCACCCTAAACCTACAACAAGATAAGATTTTTTTGGTGAGTTTGACAAATTTATCAATATGTCAGCAAGTTGACAACATGGGAAGTTCAAATTTCATATGCTGGCCTGCCACTATCTGTGGTTCATGTTTCTGATTAGTTGGACAATCTGAAAACCATAAAAGGAATTAAAGAAAATATATATTTCTTGCCATTAAGCTAAGAAAACTGGCTCTTAACTAGAACACGAGTGGACTGCTACTACTACAGGTTCAGCCGTGAAAACTTGAAAAGAAAAAAACAGAACTTCAACTGTTGAATACGAGGTAGACCAAAGCCTAGATTATTTTTTTATAGGAATTCTTAGTTTAAGAACAAGCATGTTATTGTTGTCTCATACAAGATCTTGGTAAAGCCTCATTACAAGTACTTACTGCATGAAGTTACACAAAGGATAATATGCTGTAAAAATTGCAGAGAAGGGCTCTAAGAATATCAGTAAACTACTTTAGTTACTTACTGTGTGAGGAAAGGCTTCATGTTTTGGATTTACTTTTCCTAGTGGAGTAAACTTGGGAGGGGTCTGATTTGGAGGTGCTGACAGTATGTGAAAACAAACTTGAATATTAGAAAAATAGGTATGTTTTTGAAAATCTAGAAATAGACTTGGTTTTCAGACTTTTTTGTTCATTAATTTATTACTCTTATAAAATGGTTTGACTGATGTGGTTCTACAGTTAGTTGATGTGGTTGTACAGTTAGTTTTAAAATGGTTTGACTGGTGTGGTTCTACAGTTAGTTGATGTGGTTGTACAGTTAGTTTTAAAAATGGTTTGACTGATGTGGTTCTACAGTTAGTTGATGTGGTTGTACAGTTAGTTTTAAAATAGTTTGACTGATGTGGTTCTACAGTTAGTTGATGTGGTTGTACAGTTAGTTTTAAAATAGTTTGACTGATGTGGTTGTATAGTTAGTTTTTAAAATGGTTTGACTAATGTGGTTGTACAGTTAGTTTTAAAATGGTTTGACTGGTGTGGTTCTACAGTTAGTTGATGTGGTTGTACAGTTAGTTTTAAAATGGTTTGACTGATGTGGTTCTACAGTTAGTTGATGTGGTTGTACAGTTAGTTTTAAAATGGTTTGACTGATGTGGTTCTACAGTTAGTTGATGTGGTTGTATAGTTAGTTTTTAAAATGGTTTGACTAATGTGGTTGTACAGTTAGTTTTTTAAAATGGTTTGACTGATGTGGTTGTACAGTTAGTTTTTTAAAATAGTTTGACTGATGTGGTTGTACAGTTAGTTTTTTAAAATGGTTTGAAAAGAATTAATTATTTTTCTTAAAAGGGTCAGAATGACATTTATAAAGTTCCCTTTTCTTTTTTGCTATCATTATATTGTGCACATCAAGGTACAACCCTTTTTGTTTGAAAATAGCAAAAACTAACAGGTTAAAATCAGAGTTTGACAAAGAGGTTAGTTCAAGGCTCTAGTTAAAATGGAAGACTACGATATGATGAGAAGTATTTAAAAAATTCCAGGTTATTTAACAGTTGCGAGATTATGAGGGAAAGTCAAGAGGTTGAACGTACTTGGCAACCCAAGTCAGGGATTTTAAAGGTAGAAAGTTTTTAACTGGCAATTGTTATAAGCCATCTGATTAGACAATTATGTCAATCAGAAATTGTTTAATGAGATCAAGATTGTTACTAAAAAGAATATTGATGCAGTAATTATGGGATACTTTAACTTTAGACACAATGATTGGTATTGTATGAAGTCAAACACTCAGTGAGAAAAATTTCTTGAAATGGTCAGACAGCCAATCAGAGGAGGCTACTTTATTGTTAATCACTAATAAAAATACAGTTGCAAGAGTGAAGTTGGGATTCAGAAAGACAATTTTATGGCCATAAAGACATGAATTATCATTAGTGAATTGAGATAATAGGTTAAAAGGTAATGGAGAACAGATTTGGGTAATTCTTAAAAACAAACATCTTCCTAACACAAGGAAAAAGATAACAGGGAAGATCAAACCTCAGTTACTTGTTAAAGTCATTAAGAATAAAAACAGTAAAGATAAAATCTTTGACTTGAGCCTATGTGATTCCTTGGTTTTTGTGCCTTACAACAGATGTCACTGCTATGACTACTGTTTTTCTTCTGAATGCTATTGGTCAATGAAACAGCAAATAAAGGTAAAACTGGTCAAAATGTCACAGCTACCAGATCCAGTTATCCATAAGGAAAATGCATTGAGGATCTGCCAGGTCCATGTATGTATACATATGTGGTAAAATTCATTGTTATAGGCCTATGGGTGAGAGTATTGTTTTAAACAGGCCAGATTTAAATAAACAGACTCCAAGAAGGTTATACAAAGTGAAAAAAAGATTGCAACTAAAAATGATTAAAAAAAAAAGACACTGACCAGATGTGGAATAATAAGGGCAGCCAAAAAACATGACATATGACCTCACTGACCTATAACAAGTTCAGCATAAAGAAGAATCCAATGTTAAACAGAGAAGAATTAAAAAGCAGTGAAAATAATTTATTAGTTTAAGGTAATTGATTATTAAGCCTCATAAGTAGCCAATTAAAATACTCCATTAAAAGCTCAAATATAGCTACTAGTAACACCTAGCCATCCTTCTGTATAATTGATGTCTTTCTCCAGCACCATGAAATGTTTTTTAAGTTAATATCTGTGTAGCACCTTATCAAAAGCCTTTTAAATTTCTAAGTACATCCCTTTTTTATCATCCAGTAACATCCTTAAAAAAAAGTTGACAGATTATTGCTGTAGAGTAACATGTGTATCTTGTCTTTTTATTATACAAGTTACACAAGCATGATAGAAAAATCACAGAAAATTGGAATTAAACATAACGTAAGGTAAGCTATGAGAACATAATTAAAATTTATTTTCAATTGACTGAAAAATGCAAGACCTCTTGAATAAGGTGTTTAAAATTGTTAGGAAGTAGTTGTAGTTCGTAAGTTTAGATTACATGTTAATATCCAAATAGATGTTCTAAAATAGTTCTATGGACACTATCCAAACTGTTATTAATAACCTTGTTTATTGTTTCACCTGTGTATGTTATTACTGTACATATGATTAAACTATTGTTGACTGTGTGTATGAGTGTTAGTGATCATGTGGTTGTTTAGTGGGGGTGGTCTATATAGATTGGTCTTATGTCACCATGCTAGTTCTTACAAGTAATCATTTATTCAGTTAAACTACGCACACAAATTTAAAAACTACAATTATTTTTATCACAAATGTTAGTATAAGTATATTTTGGAATTAAGAACCTGAAAACTTTATCCAAATTTATAAGATTAATTAGTCCCCAGCTGAAACAATTAATAATATTAATAGTAATAATGCTACTACGAATATAATTCTAAATTTGTGAATTGTATTTTGTAGTAATGTAAAATTTATCAGAAAAATGCAACTGGTTTTGATACTTATCCATATACATTATATGTACCATTTTTGTATTTGTGCAATTAAATTTACATTCAACAACTGTAAATGTTTCTAATTTTACTTTTTTACATTTACCGAATTTTGACGTTTTATTCTAAGCCTAATAATAATATACTAAGTTCCCGAAAAACATTTTTCATCGAATTGTAAATAGCGCTCTGATTGGTCTTTCCTCTCAAGCTCACTGTTACGACAGCGATAACTGGTCATGATCCACAGGGCTTGTCCAAGTCTACTCTTGGTCTCCTTCCTTATCCAGTTTTATATTTATGAAAGTAATGGCAGATCCCGTCGTGCGAGTTTGAATCAAAACTTATCACTAATTGACAAATCACAACTAGCTAGATACATTACACTATTCAATATATTAACTAAACGTTTATATAAATGTCCCATTGCGTCGAAAACGGCCCAAAAACTATTAAATGGCTCGATAAATTAGACTAGCATGAAACAAAACTCGAGTAATGGCGGGAAAGCATGAAAGCTTCGAACCAAAAATCCACTTTATCAGTTTTTTCTTAACATAAAACTTTATTGCGTTACCAAAAAGCGAAGAAATATACTTTAAATTTATTTATGTATTGCTTTTTATGAAGTATTATACCAAAGTTTGTAGATCTCGACTTACCCATAATTCTTATGTTATTTTGTAAAACATACAAATCCTCTTCACTATCTTACATACGCCAAACTTCACATATCTATTGTGTAAGTTCTTTACGCAAGCGCTATAGTGTCATGTTGACGCATTGCCACCTAACGGTGATTGAATAAACGTGAATTAAATAATTTGATCGTAAATACTGATCTCTCTCTAAACAAAGTTTAGTGATTGTAAATTGTATCACAGTTAGCTTTAACGCAAGACATTTCAGTGTAAAAACCAGAACCATTAGAATCATTTGTATAAAAAGTTCAGGTAAAAATTTAAGAATTTGGAAAGTTCGATGAGTTATATAAAATATAACGTTGTCATTTAGATGAGATAAGTTATATTATCTTTTTTGTTGTTGAAATTCGTGCAAAAGTATTTAGGGCTATCTGCGTTAACTAAGCATAATTTTGAAGTGAGAGGGCATCTAATTAGCATCCCCTACCGCAAATTGCCTTGCAAACTCATTTAATAAAGTTTAGAATTTTATTTGATAGCCAACATGGTTTCACTAAGGGAAAATCTTGCCTCACAAATCTTTTGACATTCTTTGAAAAGGTTACTGCTTATGTAGATGAGGTAAGAGTGTACCTGGATTTTTAGAAAGCATTTGACAAGGTGTCACATAAAGGGCTTTTTAAAATATTATCTATATAACTGTGGGGGATAAGTTAGCAAATTGGATAGAAGAGTGACTGGAAGAAATCAGAGGGTTGTTACAAATGGACTTCGGTCAAACTGGATTAATGTCACCATTGGTGTACCTCAGGGCTCAGTCTTGGGACCTTTTCTCATTTTGATTTACATTAATGACATAAATAAAGGAAAGGTCAATAAATTACTTAAATTTGCAGATGATATTAAAGTCAAATTAACAAAATTTTAATTTTCTAGCAGGATGACTGACTTATGGAATGAATTGCTGAAGGCAGTAATAAAGTCAAGGGGGGTGAATTTTCACTTTTTCCAAGGGTGGGTGTGAAGGCCAGCCTTGAAAGACCATTTGGTCCCTTTTTGTGCGTACACTATGATATGTGAATATTTTTAATTGATTGACTGTCTTTTAGTCCGTAGGCAAAAATATCAGGAAGGTTTGTTGCTGATAATGTGACCAAAAGTTTATAACAACGTAGAAAACTTCGCTCCAATGGCTTAATAATAATTTATGTATATATAAATATATAATCCGCATTATGATTTTATATCAATACCTAAAATCTAATAACTATAATATTTGTGATAAAATTCACTTAGACTGCAAATGTTTCCTCTCTCTCACAATTTTCTTAATTAATCAATTTCTGATTTCAAAGTAGAAATGTGTAAACCAGAAAAGGACGAATTAAAAGGAATGTGAAAAAAAAGAAACATTAACGTTTCACCAGCTTGAGGCGTTTAAATTAAAAAATTCTTGAGATACTCAGATGACAGGTGGCGTATTATGCCGACGACCGTCTGTACGTAGGTCAGGTTCTTCAGTTTAGTAATAATACTTACTTAAAACCGAGTGTATTTATATTAAATATTTTGCAGTCTTGGATTCTTTTTTTAACTTGAAAGATGCAGGCATGTCTGTGGAGCAAAATTTCACTCGTTTTGAAAGTAAGTACAGACTTGCCGAGAACGATGAAGATATTTATACCAAACCTGAATGAAAACTACGCAAAAATGGTCTACTCGATGTAGTTGCGTGTTCGTGGAGTATGAGGACACTAGGATGTCCTACCAAATTACAATTCTAGCCCTTTAAAACATTTGGCTTAGAAATGTATCACTTCCCCAATTTTTCATGATAGAAATTAGTTTTAAAATTACTTAATTACAGTTATGCATTTTTCTATTTTTGATTCTAAATAGTTATCGTTAGCAGTAGCAGCAAAATCACTACAAATACAAGCTTTATGATTTCATCATTGAAGTTTATAGCATCTCCCCTCCCCACTTCCACAAATGAAAGGACTGCCATACTCATTTCGGGATGATATTAGCAAGAAAAAAAATGCTATTGAAAAAAAATAGAGAGTATACTAATGTTTATTTTCACTTGTTAGGTTCAGGTGGCCATAATTAAGTCGTATAATTGGAAGTGAGGTGTTATTGGTCCAACATGTATAATTACAGTGAATAAGTAGTCATGTTTTTGTTTTTAAAACATGAAACAGCCACTTTGTATATAGTTTATTCTTTGGTTTAGAATCTGTCCAATCTATACAAGGTACTAATGATTTTGATACAAAATGTATTTCAGCTTTCATTTCCTCAAATGAGTTATAGCTCTTTATCGTTGCCTTTCATGATGTTAATGGGTTTTTTTTCTTGGCAACTGATCTTTTGCTGGCTTTTGCATTATTCTAGTTGGACTGTATATCTGTGTCATTACATTATTTTACAATAAAAATAATACAAAGGATCTATTGTGTGTCTTGGTAACAAAAAATACCTTGTATCTTTTTTTTCAATAAAATCGTGCTTGTAAATGTTTGGATCCATTATCAGTACTGAGCATTTATTACATAGTTTTAAACTGTTATTCCAGGCAGCTGGAGTCCCAAGGATACCTGTGATACAGAATCTGCCTCTTTTGTCAGTGTTAAATAGAAGACATTATGCTACTGACACAGGTATTGTAGTTACCTTTTCAAAGAATATAATTTTGCTTAAAGAAAAAATCTGCGAACACTAACTAACCTGAAAGTCACTAATTTTTGAAATAATTTTTTTCTATGAAACAGAGTAAAAGAGGATGAAGCATTAAAGTTTAGAAACATTCTACCATTGATTATGTGTAATGGAAGTGGACAAGTCATGTACTAAACCTAAATCATTGTGTATGTTGAAGTCTATATGATTGAGCTGTTTGGTAAAATTAATTGCCATTTTAGTCTTATTTTACAAATTTAAAGAATTTAGAATGGGGTCAAAAATGCAGTTTTTTTCTTCAGACTAGTTTGTGGCTTTAAGGTAGAAAAAAATGTTGCCACAAGTTCTATTTATGATATATGTACTTTTGTTTTTCAAGCTCAATGTTAGAGGTCTCCTCATGCATGTGCATTCTCATTTACCATATTTTATTCTTGAGGGGATAATTAATTCTCTCCAGTAAAGTTTCAGGCACTATAGGATGAGATAAGTTCTATTTATGATATATGTACTTTTGTTTTTCAAGCTCAATGTTAGAGGTCTCCTCATGCATGTGCATTCTCATTTACCATATTTTATTCTTGAGGGGATAATTAATTCTCTCCAGTAAAGTTTCAGGCACTATAGGATGAGATATAGATATACGTACTACTACTCGTCGTATACATTGAAAACAAACTAAACTACTTCTCTAGGTATGTTTATTATGAGATTTAATGTTACATATATGTATTTTCTGAGGAAGACTACGGGACTGAGGCTTGAAAGGTTACAATTATTGTTACAGACTGACAAGAAACCCTGAAATGTAATATGATTAGAAAATAAACCTCAGATAAGTGGGTTAATTAGAACACTGCAACGTTCAGTAATAACTACAGAAGAAAAAAAGTGATTTTTATAGTGAAAATTACAACTTTGAAACTTAAAGTTTGTCATCTGATGATGACAAATGCTTGTCGAAACGTTGTATATTTGTTATTTGTAATAAAGTTTCTTTCATTACCCATTCAAACTATCTCCAAACTTTACTATGTAAAACTAGGCTCCTTGTAATCAGATCTTAATAATTGTGTCTCAGTGGTACGAACTTTCACTCACATCCAAATATGAAACACTGGTATTTACTACATGTTGTCTTTACTGTTCGTGATGTTCCAGTACTTAGTAAGCTAAACAATCTATTTTATATTGGAGTGTCTTCGTATTTAGTAGCTGTTCTCAAGGTAAATACATCTTTAAGGTTTTTAGGCAGTTAGAAAATGTGAATTTTTTTTTTGTCTACAAAATTTAAGTTAAATGTGGAACGTATTTTAGCAGTTTAAACCATTTTCAAGCGTTCGAGTTCTAAACTGGCAAACTGTTTTGTTTATTTTGAACTAAGTTATAATTTTTTTCCACCTAACTTACTTAGATTAGTTCTTTCTTTACTTTCCCTAAAGATAAATTATTTTCTGATTTTTTTTTTCCCTGACTTATTTGTTGACTAAGAAGAGTTATTAAAATAAAACAGATTTATCATGACACCATCACCTTATCTAAAATTGAATTGTTGTTTTTGGATTGTTATAATATCACCATATTTTTAAACATGTTAAAGTTTTTAGTGTAATCTTGTTTTAGTTTCATGACATTTATTGTTACAGTATATATGTGTATGTTCTTACTTTTGATTTTTAAAAACAGCTGTACTAAGAATGTCAGGAGCTCATATCTAATAAGATAATAATAAATTTAAATCATGCTGGTCTGCAACTACAAAGAAAATTTGTAACCTAAGCTACCAGCATAGTTTTTTTAAAATATGTATTTCATACTAGTTTAGGTGGCTGATTTTTTTCTTAAAAACATTATTTATAGACACATGGTTATAATTGTTTAATAGATTCTTAAAGGTATTAATTTACTGGTACATGTAAAGTATTGCTACATTTTCCTTGTGGGTTAGATTCATAACTTCAAACTAGATTTTATTAAGTGCTGTCTAATTACCAGTAGCTTACAGAAGATTTCTTTTGTGGATTGTTTTCATGGTGTTAAATTAATATTTTCCAAACATTCATTTTAGGCTAATTCCTAGGATGACACTTACTTTGCGTACAGATTTCCAAATAATGTTATAACAAACCACTAAACAGATTAATCACTGTTTAACAATCCCCTTACTGGCTCATTGGTAAGTCTTTGGACTTATGACACTAAACATTTGGCTTGAATACTTGTGGTGGGTACAGCATAAATAGCCCATTGTGTAGCTTTATGGTTAGCAACAAACAGTTTTAAAGATATAGCTCCCTGGTACCTCAGTGGTTAGCTGTAGGGTTTATAGTGCTAAAACTTGGGGCTCATTGCCGATAGCCCATTGTGAAGCTTTATGGTTAGCAACAAACAGTTTTAAAGATGAAGCTCCCTGGTACCTTAGTGGTTAGCTGTAGGGTTTATAGTGCTAAAACTTGGGGCTCATTGCCGATAGCCCATTGTGTAGCTTTATGGTTAGCAACAAACAGTTTTAAAGATGGAGCTCCCTGGTACCTCAGTGGTTAGCTGTAGGGTTTATAGTGCTAAAACTTGGGGCTCATTGACGATAGCCCATTGTGTAGCTTTATGGTTAGCAACAAACAGTTTTAAAGATGGAGCACCCTGGTACCTCAGTGGTTAGCTGAAGGGTTTATAGTGCTAAAACTTGGGGCTCATTACATGTGATGGTTACATTGCCGATAGCCCATTGTATAGCTTTGCACTGTAACATGAAACAAATATATACAAGAAAATTGTCACAGAAATATTTATAAATAGTTATTGAGTAGAGTATCTTAATGTTGTTGAAGTTTTTTGAAGTGTTGAATTTCTTGTTTTGAACACTTAAGCAATAGTTAATAATTTGAATGTTTCTGAGTAACTTATGAAAAAGTAATTTTTATTAATACACATCTCAGGAGAAGTAGACCTTGTGGTCATTGGCTCTGGACCAGGGGGTTATGTAGCAGCCATCAAGGCTTCTCAGCTGGGAATGAAGGTAAGAATAATTAAATTGTTTAGGTTTTTCATTTTAACTGAAAAGTGAAACTCATCCATCACTCCGTTTATATAAAAACAAAATATTTTTTATTACTCTTTCAAGTGATCAAAATATAAACAGTGCCAGTTGGAGTGAGGCGAGACCATTGTAGATAAATAGTATTATGTAGAAATGGTATTTATATAAGTGAAGCGAGACCATTGTAGATAAATAGTATTATGTAGAAATGGTATTTATATAAGTGAAGCGAGACCATTGTAGATAAATAGTATTATATAGAAATGGTATTTATATAAGTGAAGCGAGACAGTTGTAGATAAATAGTATTATATAGAAATGGTATTTATATAAGTGAAGCGAGACCGTTGTAGATAAATAGTATTATATAGAAATGGTATTCATATAAGTGAAGCGAGACCGTTGTAGATAAATAGTATTATGTAGAAATGGTATTTATATAAGTTGTAGACCGTTGTAGATAAATAGTATTATATAGAAATGGTATTCATATAAGTGAAGCGAGACCGTTGTAGATAAATAGTATTATGTAGAAATGGTATTTATATAAGTTGTAGACCATTGTAGATTAATAGTATTATGTAGAAATGGTATTTATATAAGTTGTAGACCGTTGTAGATAAATAGTATTATGTAGAAATGGTATTTATATAAGTTGTAGACCGTTGTAGATAAATAGTATTATGTAGAAATGGTATTTATATAAGTGAAGCGAGACCATTGTAGATTAATAGTATTATGTAGAAATGGTATTTATATAAGTGAAGCGAGACCGTTGTAGATAAATAGTATTATGTAGAAATGAAGAATATATTAGTCACTTATTCTAATATATATATATAGGCTTGTATAGATATTTAAAAACAAAATATTTACCCAGAGATATATGATAAATGTTCCTTGATATTATGTTACTTGTGTTTTTAAAGGTATCGATTTATGTATACACACAAACATGATTTTTAGTGCAACATTAATATTTCATGATTCTAGTTCCATTGAGATCATGATTTTTTCTTTAAAAAGTTTATTTTTTTTAAAGCATCTTAACTTTCTCATTTAAGACAGTTTGTGTGGAGAAGAATGACACTCTTGGAGGAACTTGTTTAAATATTGGCTGTATACCATCTAAGGCTCTTCTACATAACTCCCACCTCTACCACATGGCTCATTCTCAAGATCTGAAGAACAGAGGGATAGATTGTAAGTCTAGAGTATCAACCTTATCCTCTATCCAATAAATAATACATTCAGTGGCTTTCAAGACTGAAACAAGTTACATAAGCTGTTACTGAGGTGTATTTAGGTTGTTTTTGGTGGAAAACACTTTGGGCTAGAATTACAAGTACGTTAAAATCGGCTATTTGTTTTTTTCCTAAAAGCATATTTCATCTTTAGTGTTTTTATTGAGCAATCTATATAAAGATGTTTTACAGTTGCACTGTTATCATTATATTGGGTTAAAATATTGCAATGGTATTCCTGGAATTTCTATTTTTATGGTTTAACCCTCTCCAGACATGTCGTGGGTTCAAGGCCATGTCATCACATTTTTTTGTCGACTCATATTCAAAATTTTATTGAACTACTATTTCCTGAATACATGTCAATAAACTGTAGATTAATTTTCAAATTTTATTATAATATATTAAATTCTTAATTTAAAAATAAATATTAAAAAAATGCAGTTAAACATTGATTTTGGTGTGTCGCGTGGTATGTTGAATGCAGCACTGGTTCAGGTTAGATGTTTGTGATGTCAAAATACTAAGTCTGTGGTTTTGTACAAAATAGAAACTCAAATTACAGATATTGATAAGCTAGAATATAAAATAAGAAGGTCTTATCTTTTCTATTTGCTATGATATTGCTCATGTAATAAATCAAACACAGTGGCACCCCGCCCACCTCTTCATTTTTGTAAATGCTCTATTATATACACTTTTGACATATGAATAACCATTTGAAAGCTCAGAATGACCCCCTAATAGTTTTCTCAGCCATTTTACAGTCTTAGGACACCATCTCTTTCTTTCAAACAAAGATTTCAAGGAGGTATGTTGTGTCTTTAGTTTGCTCGAAATGTCAAATTTTTT
>NW_013670260.1:77376-84488 GCF_000517525.1 Limulus polyphemus
AACTGTTTATATAAAAAAACCAAAAAAAAATTATTTCATTTCATATCCTCCAAGTGCGAAATTTGATAAGGCTTAGCAACCTGCGTCAAGCAGCAACCAACTAGAAGAGATAATTGTTTGCTTTACTTCTTTATTTACTGTTCTATGTTTTAAGAAAAATAGGTTTAAGAACTTATTTCTAAATAGTAATAATCTATATACATATGTAATAATGGAAATGTGACTGTATTTTACAAAATTATGGTCTACTAAAACACAGCCAAGACAAGTTACTTTGTACAGACTGAAGGTCAGTTTTATGTTATTTGATACGGTAACATGAGTGCACGTGTGCCACGTCGTTGTAACTTCTGTATTGTTAGCCAGACACGGCTGAAAAGTCAATATAATAAATATATAAAAATGTATAATGTTATGAGATTTAAGCTATTTAGTCTAAACATTTATGTTTTCGTGTTATAATTTGTTGTCATTCTAGAACGAAAGAGACATAATTTATATTTATTTCCTAATTTTGTTATGGTGGTTACAAGATCAATCAAATCTACCAAACCCATACAGAGATTCTTTAATGAAAATAACAGATAAAATGTAAAGTTTTTTTTTTTTTTTTAAGTAAATACTTGATAAGTATCTGGACAGTATAAAGATTTCACATGTGAAATTTGAAAATTTTCTGATGCGTAAAAGTATTTTTAATCTTAAAATGAAAATTACTTTGCATGTTGGATAGTCAACATGCAAAAAGAAAAAAAAAAAAGGCATGAGGAAAACATTGCTTTACAAACCTTAAGACTTAATAAAAAAATTGATATTTTGCGTATGAAAGCATTGCAATGTTTACTGATAATCTGCCAAATTTCGTTAACATTCGCTTACTAATAACCATTTTATATAACTGAAAGTATATTTGTTACACTTCAGGTTCTGTGGTTGATTTTTATAGTACTAGAAAAATAGTATTAGCTAAATTATCTTAATTTTACACCAGATCATGCTCTTCTATATATAAATCCTGTCCCTCCTTTTTAATTTTGTTAAATTTGAATTATTATCAAGGAACAAATTGCTTTATTATAGACATCTCCCGAAGAGTTCTAGTTAGGTTCTGTAGTAAAACCTTCGGAGCTGCTAACGTACAGTGTGATCCACATTGCTACTTTATTTGGGCCTAGTTTTGTATACTGTATGTAATAGTCTCTTGTGGTTGTTTGTTTGTCAGGCAGTGGTGTCACCTTAAATCTTGATAAGATGATGGAACAGAAAACAAATGCTGTAAAAGCCCTCACTCAAGGAATTGGTCATCTTTTTAAACAAAATAAGGTAATTTCTCACTGTGTCGCTGCTGCAAGATCTCACCCGAACTATACTGTAATGTTTTGTGTAAAAATAAGCATATTATACAATAGTATATAGTGAAATATCATTAGTATCTTGAATAAAAGTACCATAGTGTCGTGTGTTAAAAATTCATCATAATGTCTTGTATGAAAAGCATTATATTTGGATTAGTTTACATAATGCTGTTTTTCAAAATGTGAGATAAAAATCTGTAAGAGAACAAGACCTGCCATGATTAACAAGATATTTTATAATCAGTTTGTTCTTGTGCAAGATAACATCTTTTCATTAATTATGTTCTCCAATAAATACTTTTAAAGTAGATGAATATTTAGAGTACCGTAAAATTAATCCAAACCCAAACCTGTATATTGAACCATAACTGTTAGTTAAGAAGAAATTAGTACTGTAGTGAGGATGTGTAACAGTTGTATCGTGAGGATGTGTAACAGTTGTATCGTGAGGATGTGTAAAAGTTGTATCGTGAGGATGTGTAACAGTTGTATCGTGAAGATGTGTAAAAGTTGTATCGTGAGGATGTGTAACAGTTGTATCGTGAAGATGTGTAAAAGTTGTATCGTGAGGAGGTGTAAAAGTTGTATCGTGAGGAGGTGTAAAAGTTGTATCGTGAGGAGGTGTAAAAGTTGTATCGTGAGGAGGTGTAACAGTTGTGCCGTGAGGACGTGTAACAGTTGTGCCGTGAGGACGTGTAACAGTTGTGTCGTGAGGACGTGTAACAGTTGTGTCGCGAGGACGTGTAAAAGTTGTATCGCGAGGACGTGTAAAAGTTGTATCGCGAGGACGTGTAAAAGTTGTATCGTGAAGACGTGTAACAGTTGTGTCGTGAGGACGTGTAACAGTTGTGTCGTGAGGAGGTGTAACAGTTGTGTCGTGAGGAGGTGTAAAAGTTGTGTCGTGAGGACGTGTAAAAGTTGTGTCGTGAGGACGTGTAAAAGTTGTGTCGTGAGGACGTGTAAAAGTTGTGTCGTGAGGACGTGTAAAAGTTGTGTCGTGAGGACGTGTAACAGTTGTGTCGTGAGGACGTGTAACAGTTGTGTCGTGAGGACGTGTAACAGTTGTGTCGTGCAGATGTGTAAAAGTTGTATCGTGAAGATGTGTAAAATTTGAACTATGAGGATCTGTAACATTTGGATTGATAGGTGTGTGTATGAATGATTATTACTATCTTAGTTTTTTTCATTAAAACTATTAAAAAAAAACTTCAAACTAAAACATTAATATCAATGTGTTTGGATACTAACAGGTAACTTGTTTCATTCTTGAGTTGACTGTATTATTTCACTCCATAGGTTTCGCACGTACAAGGACATGGAAAAATCACTGGACCAAACGAAGTAACGGCCTTAAAAAAAGATGGAGGTTCGGAAGTGATTAAAACAAAAAACATTCTCATTGCCACAGGATCTGAAACTACTCCGTTCCCTGGTGTAGAGGTTTGTAAACTTGCAACATGTAGCTCTGATTGGATAATATTTGTAACTTGAACATCTCTTTAATGTAAATAAAGTAACATTTATCTACAAAACATAATATTTCGCTATTACAGCTTCTTCGGGAGCTATTGATATCATTCAAGTTTGCTGTTGAAAGTAAATCATGTCTAAAAGGTTTAGATCATATCAAACATTCTTGATTTGTGTTGTTTAAACAAACCAACAGTGATACATAAACAATCCCTTATTATGTTTTGTATACTGTCTCGTACGTTTACCCACAGGACTGTATACAAAACATAATATCAACATGGAACACATTTAAAGTTCAGGTTATATTGTATACAAACAATAATATCAACATGGAACACATTTAAAGCTCATGTTATATTGTATACAAAACATAATATCAATATGGAACACAAGTTTAAAGTTCAGGTTATATTGTATACAAACAATAATATCAATATGGAACACATTTAAAGTTCAGGTTATATTGTATACAAAACATAATATCAATATGGAACACATTTAAAGTTCAGGTTACATTGTATACAAACAATAATATCAGTATGGAACACATTTAAAGTTCAGGTTACAATGTATACAAACAATAATATCAGTATGGAACACAAGTTTAAAGTTCAGGTTGTATTGTATACAAACAATAATATCAATATGGAACACAAGTTTAAAGTTCAGGTTATATTGTATACAAACAATAATATCAGTATGGAACACAAGTTTAAAGTTCAGGTTATATTGTATACAAACAATAATATCAATATGGAACACAAGTTTAAAGTTCAGGTTATATTGTATACAAACAATAATATCAATATGGAACACATTTAAAGTTCAGGTTACATTGTATACAAAACATAATATCAATATGGAACACATTTAAAGTTCAGGTTATATTGTATACAAACAATAATATCAATATGGAACACATTTAAAGTTCAGGTTATATTGTATACAAAACACAATATCAATATGGAACACAAGTTTAAAGCTCATGTTATATTGTAAAGAAACAATAATGTCAATATGGGACACACATTTAAAGTTTGGGTTATATTGCATACAAACAGTATTATCACTACAAAACTGAGGAGAATAATTAAACATCAGGTATCTCCATAAACCCTTAGTAACAAATTCTATGTGTAAAAATGAAATGCAGTACATAAAAGGTAACTGTATAGCTGCTAAATGTGGACTACATGAACGTTATTTATGAATTAACTTGTGGCAGATGCTGTAGTACACATACAGGACCCATACATAACAGAATATGTGAACACTCACATGACATCTAAAACTTCAATACTAACAGTACTATTGGTGATCATTATAGTAAAGAACATGAGATACCACAAGTAGATAACACCACACTGGATATCAAAATCTTACCCAAATGTCATTTCTTGTTGAAAGATTAAAGAATACATTTTAATCAAGAAAAAAAAATATAAAATGAACATATATAAATGTCAGCATCTAGTGTAGAGATCATGTTGATTGTATTCTTAAATATTTTAATTTTTTTTTCGAAGTATTTATACACTTTCACAATGGTTAGTCCTTTTGTGACGGGTGGATTTAACTGTGCATGTCATGGTCTTTTATCGAGTTATTTTCAAAATGTTATTAATTTTTATTTATGTCACACCCATTAGTTTAGCATACAATTGTAGCTAATAATCCATATTTTAATAGTATATAAGGTTTAAGTTCTTAATTTTATAAGGTAATATTTTAAAAAATCCGAAATTTTCCCTAGTGTGAGATATATTACATATTTTCAATGGCATCCCCTCTTCTTTATTTTATTCACCACCCCTCTATTAAGTATGAAATTTAACATAACTGTAAAATTAAGGATCTCTTTAGATTAGTTAAGGTTAGATTAGGTAAAATAAATAATAACATAATAAAAAATGTTTCACGAGGCATGCATACGAGCAACTCAGAGTAGCTTGTGGGTAATGTAATTCGATAGTGTAACATGAGCTCCACGTTCCCTAAGTGATTTACACCTTATAGTGGCATGAATGATAGTAGTTAGTTGTTTAAAGGGCAATCACAGAGCAACAAAACAATAAAATTTAAGTATAAATAGATGTAAACTGTTATGAGTTTAAAGCTACTTAGGATAAACGATGTATTTTCATATTACAATTCGAAGTCATTTGATTTGTTTATTGTTATTTGATAGATCGATGAAAAAACCATTGTATCATCAACTGGTGCTTTGAGTTTAGAAAGAGTTCCAGAGAAAATGATAGTGATTGGAGCTGGTGTAATTGGATTAGAACTGGTAGGTTATTCGCATATTCTATGGTATATGAATTACTGTGCGTAAAAGTAAGATTTCACATTAACTAGATTTTCATAAATACTTTCAACTTGGGTAAAAGTTTCTTTTTTTTTCCGATATAGGTGTATTATGTGCTAAATTTCTTTTACACATGGACTTTTCATAACTTTGATATTAGAGTTGACTGTGAAATGGGCAGCAACTGTCTATTAGAGAAACACTTGCTGAAATATGTGGATACTGTACAAGACCTTCAGCAACTTGCACAAACTGATCCGAAGACGAAAGGCAAAATACTTTTGAAACGTCCTTCTCTACACTTGAACTGCATAAGTAGATTGTATAGTCACCAATATATTTTATACAACTGTGTCTCTAATAGACAGTTGCTGTCCATTTCACACTCTGTCTAAACTATCTATCAAAGAAGTTTGATATTTGTTTGTTTCAATGTTTTACATAGATTAGACAGTCTTGTTTGTATGTGTTAATGAAGGTAGAGGTCACTGTCTTGTTTGTATGTGTTAATGAAGGTAGAGGTTACTGTCTTGTTAGTATATGTTAATGAAGGTAGAGGTCACTGTCTTGTTTGAATGTGTTAATGAAGGTAGAGGTCACAGTCTTGTTTGTATGTGTTAATGAAGGTTGAGGTCACTGTCTTGTTTGTATGTGTTAATGAAGGTAGAGGTCACTGTCTTGTTCGTAATATGTTAATGAAGGTAGAGGTCACTGTCTTGTTTGTATGTGTTAATGAAGGTAGAGGTTACTGTCTTGTTAGTATATGTTAATGAAGGTAGAGGTCACTGTCTTGTTTGTATGTGTTAATGAAGGTAGAGGTCATGGTCCTTTTTGTGTGGTTGTGATTAAAATTAAAACGGTGTCTGAATAAAATGTAATGATATTACTAGTGATTTGCTTTTCGTACCCAAGGGTTCAGTTTGGTCAAGACTTGGATCAGAGGTTACGGCAGTGGAATTTTTAGGCCACATTGGCGGTCTAGGAATAGATATGGAGATTTCCAAGAACTTTCAAAGGATATTGATAAAGCAAGGTTTAAAGATAAAACTGAACACCAAGGTGACTGCAGCAGTTCGAGAGGGCGAGAAAATCAGAGTCAGCCTCGAGGCAGCGAAGGATCCAAACAAAAAAGAAGAGGTGAGTTGGTAGTAATTCGTTCAGACTTTTGGACTTAGACCTGGCTAACTCGCATTTATATTCTTACACAAATATTTAAACATAACTTTATTTTGGAAAAATCTACCCTGTTCTTTCTAGCTTTGCATTATAATTGAATGTGAAGCAAGTGATTGATTAACAGGAAGAAGAAATGAAATATTCTTAGATCTAACAGAAAAAAAAACACTATGGATATATATAAAACATGATCAAATTACTGATTGATCACCAGTAACTTTACAATTAGTTTTTGCATTCTTGTTACTATGACCTAACATTTTCTTGTTGTTGTCCCATCTTATTTGGAGGCAACACATTTGATTCTGCCCACCCCAGGCTTGATTGACCGGTCATTTGACATGAAATATAAGCCATGGTATGGAGTTCAGCTACCAAATGTTTATTTCTTTTTGTAATGTAATGTATTATTTACTTCCTGAACTGTTGGCCTTACCCCAAACATTCAACATTAAAAACTTTGCAACTAGAGATGTAAGGATAAGTAACTGTGATACACCCTTTCAATGTACAGGGACCCTCAGAGGGTGACATAGAGGGATCGGATCCAAATATAGACTCCACTGTGCCACTCTGGGGGGGGGGGGTTCGGCCCCTTTTTATCCCCCCCCCCTATGCAAAAAAAAACTGGGACTTCCCCCTCAAACCCCCCCCCCCCCCCCCAGAGTGGCACAGCGGAGTCTATATTTGGATCCGATCCCTCTATGTCACCCTCTGAGGGTCCCTGTACATTGAAAGGGTGTATCACAGTTACTTATCCTTACATCGCTAGTTGCAAAGTTTTTAATGTTGAATGTTTG
>NW_013670261.1:0-8614 GCF_000517525.1 Limulus polyphemus
GTACAGAAAGTAATCTACACATTACACAGGAGCACAGTTATGTACAGAAAGTAATCTACACATTACACAGGAGCACAGTTATGTACAGAAAGTAATCTACACATTACACAGGAGCACAGTTATGTACAGAAAGTAATCTACACATTACATAGGAGCACAGTTATGTATTCAAAAATAATCTACATGTTACACAGGAGCACAATTATGTACAGAAAGTAATCTACACCTTACACAGGAGCACAGTTATGTACAGAAAGTAATCAGACATGTGATATATCCAAAGTGAGTGTACATTTGAGTTTGAAAAGATTCTAATAATATACATACCCTAAGTTAATATTTTGTATTGTAACTTCATTAAGACCAGGATGAGACTTTACTTCAAGCTTATTTTTGTTCTTTGTAGGGTATAGAAGATTACTTAGGTGATATGGATTTCAAAATTGCAGGAACGAAAAAGGGAATTACAGCTATTCAGGTATGCGTAGATTGTTTTAACCTTTTTCTCCATTAATGATTAATGTGTAGGAGATTTCTTTCACATTTTTGATGCTCTATTTTTATATTTTTAGAATATTGTTTTTTCATGTTTTTATATTCATTGTTAATGTCTAGAATACTGTTTTAAATTTGTCTTTGTTTTTAGATGTGCACATCTGTTTGAGTTTAATGACAGTGATATTATATAGAGGGTTTAAGTATAGTGCGAGAAAAGTGACTCATTGCTACATAATTGTGTGAATCATATTGTTTAGTTCAAATGTTGTGAATTGGTGCTTGTTGTATTATTTTGTCATGTTACTAGAACTTTCTTATCTTGTAGTGTGTCAACAATTCTAGGTCTCAGTCGGGCTATGTATAAGTATGCGTCCAAAATGTAGTTTAAGTTAGTTAAGTGAGAGATATAGTCAGATATAACTAGACTGCATACTTGTGAGTTTAATCATAAAGATAGTATAGTGGCAATTTCTAAGTGAAATTATCACAGATTGTATTGCAATAACAGAGTACAGAGGAATAATTTGTCTTGTCAGTTGTGTTCTAAAGTAATCGAACCAGCCTGTTTGGACTTTTGACAAAAAAAAAGGGACAATTATTTAAAGCTCTGAATACAACTGTGGTAGCCAACAGCTAAAGTGGTGATTTTAGAGTGAAATTATCACTAAGTATATTGTAATAACAGGGCAGAAAGAATAATTTATCATGTCAAAATGTGTTCTAAAATAACTGAACCAGTCTGTGGGGACTTGGAAGAAAAAGAGACATCTTTTGTATATATGTTTGACTTCTTTTAATATATATATATATATATATATATATTATTTTAAAACAAATAGGCCCAACATGGCCAGGTGATTAATGTGCTTGACTTGCAATCTGAGGGTCATGGGTTCATATCCCTGTTCCACCAAACATGCTTGATCTTTCAGCTATGAGGGTGTTATAATGTCTTGGTTAATCCCATTATTTGTTGGCAAAAGAGTGATGACTAGCTGTCTTCCTTCTAGTCTTTCACTGCTAAATTAGGGACGGCTAGCATGGATAGCCCTCGTGTAGCTTTGTGCAAAATTGAAAACAAACCATAACAAATGGATTGTGTGCTGTTTGTTTATTGTTGAAATTTATTGCCAACAAGTCACAGACACCTACTGTAAGCAATCCAGCCCATACATATGAAAACCTAATGTTGTTTTTCTTACATCTTTGTCTTAAATGTTTGGCTGTGTTCTTGTTTCGCATCATTTATGAACCAATCCTCAAATACGGTATACTTTCTTCTGAAATACTTAAAGCCTTTTTTTGTTGAGTTTGCTCTGAACAAAACATGACTCAAAATTTCCAAATGTTCTTTATGCATTGCAGAACATGTTTCACCCATAATTTTCCACTCTCCCACTTTTCATGCAACTTACTGTGCAAGCATTATGAAATCTTACATAAGCTCTGTTTTTGTATGATAATTTAGATTTTCATGTTGCTCGTCATGCTGTTACTTTGCTGTGACATTCTTTCTCATGCAACTATTTCTGCCACTATTGGAATTTATATACCTTCTTTGGAAGACTTACTTAAGCATTTTACCTCTAGAATCCACGATTAACTTGTAGCTGCATTGTCAGCTCTGATTACTCAGTGCATTTGTGCTGTTGCATACTGATGTTTCTGGCAGATATAACAATTGTGTAGATGCTGAACTTACATAGCAGTTATTTTTTTTTTTTTTTTTGATGAAGTTTGATTTTTAGCTCAGGCCTGATTGCTTTCAGAGTCTGTACAGCTGGATTTTTTTTGCTACAGTGCCAGCCCTGATTTTGATGGCACTTCTTTTTTTTATCTCAGGTATTTATTTTTAATATTAAACCTATAGCCATTACACCTGACAGAACTTGCATAATGCACAGGAAAGCATTTAATAAGGCTCCCAATCAGCTGACTTCCATATATAGATATATATATGTATAGATATTTAAAAGAAACCCTGCTTTGTTTTTTTCTATGCAGGTATTTAATTTAACTTGGTTTTCATTCAGAGGAAGCCAGTGGGAGTTGATTAGGATTTTTACATCTTGTTTTGATTCTGGTTGTCATTCTATTCTAGAGTCCTGTGTATAATGTTTTTCAGTGCTTTCTACATCTAGTGTAGCCTAATATCAATATAAGTATAGAGGGTCTTGCTTTTTATTATTCACCCGTCCAGACTTTTGGGGTTCATCTTTTATTTTTGTTTATCTTTGGATCATTTGCTTGATGTCTTTCCTGTGCTCATCAGATTCTTCACTTCAATTTTCTTTTGATCATCCAACTTTGACTCTTCTAAAGGGATATCAGTTTCATACGTCATGTTTTCACAGTGGTTTTACTCGCATCTCCTGGTAACAAAGACAGCAGGAGATTGGTCTTCGATCTTTCCCATCTCATTCATTATCTAGATATTCCTCCCTTCTAGATGGAACCTATGTGACTCTTATGAAAGTTCTTTCATCAAGGTTTTGGATGAAAGTTAGATTTTAAAAGATACATATTTACAAATTCTGATTTACCCCCTCTTCATTTCTCATGATGGATAGATTTCACAGTATATGGCCTTCTCATTTTGGTCAGACTTTGGCACTTTGCCTTCACATGTGTAGTCAAACTATTAGCTGGTCTTCTGCACACACACTGTATTGATTGTCATCATCACATGGATGGCTAGAGGATACTTGCTCAGTGGTTGACTCTAATTGAATTAACCTCCAACTTAGCTACTTCTCTGAGATGGTAATTCACAAGTTCAAGTTTCATCTTGTGTCTATTCAATATCTTGTTCATGTGAGATTTTGTATTAGCACTCCCTTAGGAACTCTTTGCCATTCTCCTTTGACTGTGCAGTCCTCTGAGTTTCAGCTGTGTTTACTTCTCTACCTGTCATGATTTGAGAAGAATGGGTCATCTTCACATGGTAATTCCCATTGATCGTGCTTTACTTAGGATCTGCCAGTGAGATCTTGTCCCTTCGTGGAGTCTATCTTCAGACTTATTGTCTGTTGGAATTTCACCTACTGTTATTGATTATTTTCACATGTGGCTTTTTTGTGATTTTCCCATTGTAATTTCCCCTTTTTTTTTCACCTCCTCTGGATCTGGATCTTTTCCCCAGATTTAGGGTGATATGTCAGGGGACCATTATTTTTAGGCCCTGTTGTCTTCTCAAATGTCCCATTCTTATATCATTCTGTTAGGAATTTTGGTTGTTCCACATGAATGTCAAGAGTCCTTGCCCTTGTACACCACTGCTGTATTTTAGTACTCACGTACACTTTGACTTTGGTGACATAAAATCAAACAGCCTTTGTTAGCTACATTCATATCAAATTTCTCTTTGAGCTGATATTTCTTTGCAAATGGTTTGGTTGTCCTATGCTTGATACATTTGCAATGGCAGTGTATCATTTTCTGAAGCTTTACTGGTTTCCAGTTCTGGTTCCAGCTTCTCTACTAGTGGATGCTTTTAGTCTGTCTTAGAAGATTTGTTTTCCCTTGGCTATCCTTATCTTTATCTTCTTTCTTGGGCATCGGCCAAAATCAGTTGGTCCCATTGATCAGTTTTCCTTATTGCTTCGATGCTGGCCTGTGGTTTTCAATATTCTTATATATCTTAGAGGGATCTTATTCCATTACATTTTTTGTACATCTTCCTCAGTGATGTTTGTCACTTACGGCTTCATGGCTGGATGTTATGGGGTCCTTTGTTATTGAAACTGGAGTCTTTTCTCAGGTAGCACAAAAGTTGTCACATTCTTGCAACTGTTCCTCCTTGGCAGTGTACCAATCTTGTTGGTCTATTCGTTTGGAGCTGGTGCCTGCAGAATTTGTTTTTATGCCTTTTACCATTTTGTTAACAGCTTGGCTCATTTTTTTTTCATGTGTCTCTTTCCTAATTGGGTGTTTTCTGCTTTTATTGCATTCTCATCCACTTACAGAAGTCGTTACTTTGTTTTCCAGGCTCCTTTTTAAATTTGATTAAGTGGTCTCAGTGAGATTTAATTATAGTTTTAAGTTGCCTGGCTTCTTCTTTTTAAACCCTTCACAACTTGTTCACTTTACCATTTTTCTCTGATGATTTATTTTGTTACTCGTTTCAGGGAGGAGACATTCAGATTTTGTGCCACAGATGTTTCTCATACTCTTTTCATGCATTCTGACAAAGACTTCCTACCAGGGACTTGAGCTGAGAGAGATTGTCACCACTTTTTTCTTCTTCTGTTGTGTTATCTACTCTGAATGACCCCTGATATTCTTTCTAATGAATGCTTTCTGTGTCTGCTCAGGGCTATTTTTTGCTAAAGGATTTTTTCTGAGGGAATCAACATTGGTTGTTTGTACTTTATGATGATTTTTGTTCCACGGATCTTGCTCCATCCACATTATTGAAGTGGTTTGTGCAGTTGATCCATCTTGTTTACCATGATGTGTGGACTTCTGGTAACATCTCATCAAATTTGTCTTTGTCTTTGATCTTTTGGTTTCTGTACCCTTTAGCAGACATCTTGCAGATGGACATCGGGACAGGTCTGAATACGTTTTTGTTATTTTACCTTCATCACATCACTGTACCTTCAGTTTCAGGATTTTGTTCACCATCCATGGTTGTTCTTGTTCAGGCCTGATGGAACCTGACTCTTATGAAATTTTGTATATTCCATTATTAATCATTTACAAAATGTCTGGGTTTGTGAATAATATTGATTTCAAGACAAACAATACAGAATGAGAAAGATACATAATTAAATAAAGTCTTTTTTTTAACTAATTTGAATGGGTGACAACTGCCTGTTGTAGAAACACAAGTGTAGAGGACGACGTTTCCAAAAATCTTCCACTTTTCGTCTTCAGAAAAGTCTCTTTTTATTTGTCAATAATCTATATATATATTGACTCATCTAGTCAGGACTTCTACATGTTCTTCAACCTCACAATTACCCCTGGCAACCTAAGTATTTCTATATCCCACAATATCCCTGTTCACAAATCTAGAGGTAGGTAAGGTTGAGAAATGTTTTATTATATATATATATATGTGTATTAAAATACAACATTACTCCTTCTGTGAGACTCTTTGTATAGCTTTGTCCAGTATCGACACTTGCATGTCACCCTTGCATTTCTCCTTGACAAATTTACACCTATACTTGAACTCCATGAAAGGATGTTGCTCTTTGGAAGTGGGCAGAGGGTGTCATTTTGTGTCTGCTGATACCACAGTAGGTGTTTTTCCCACCCCAGCGTCCATGCCCTTGTGTGGTATTAGAGATATCAGAAACAGGACCACCATTATTGTGATAGATGTGTATCAGAAACAGGACCACCATTATCGTGATAAGTGAGTATCAGAAACAGGACCACCATTATCGTGATTGGTGAGTATCAGAAACAGGACCACCATTATTGTGATAGGTGAGTATCAGAAACAGGACTACCATTATCGTGATAGGTGAGTATCAGAAACAGGACCAGTCCTGTTTCTGATACCAACCTATCACGATAATGGTGGTCCTGTTTCTGATACTCACCTATCATGATAATGGTAGTCCTGTTTCTGATACTCACCTATCACGATAATGGTAGTCCTGTTTCTGATACCCACCTATCACGATAATGGTACCATTATCGTGATAGGTGAGTATCATCTATATCTTTTTCTTATTTCTTTCTGTATATTTTGATGTCCCCATTGCACTGTCCCAACATTGTTGAACCTATCCTTGGGGATTGCTCCAGTTTTCCTGAGTGCCCACTAATTTGGCTAGTTGTGTGACTCACTGGCCATGTTCAATACTAATGAAGAGTACTACTGTAATATGTCCTTTCATTATACCTGTTTGGGCTTTAGTGTAGGGTACAGTTTGAACATGCACAGTCTTTAGTGTAGGGAAGGCTTTATGTTAACTCACTGGTGTGTGCCACAGGGCTAAACTTATATGATAACAATAAAAAAATTATACAGTCTTTAGTGTAGGGAATGCTTTATGTTAACCCACTGGTGTGTGCTCCAGGGTTAAACTTATATGATAACAATAAAAAAATTATACAGTCTTTAGTATAGGGAATGGCTTTATGTTAACCCACTGGTGTGTGCCACAGGGCTAAACTTATATGATAACAATAAAAAAAATTATACATTCTTTAGTGTTGGGAATGGCTTTATGTTAACCCACTGGTGTGTGCTACAGTGATAAGGTGAAATGTGTTAAAAGTTTTAAATATCTTGGATATGGTCATCAGTGTTTTACATGATTGAAGTTTCTAGGTTTCTGTTGATGATAGTAGTATAACCAATACTTAATATTTCTGTTTTGTATGTCTATTCTTTAGCTGGACATCAAACTTCCAGGGTTGCCTCTCCGAGTAGTCATGGAGGCAGTTCAGCAAGCCTCAGGTAAATTTCAAATCATGTGTTAGTCATGGAAGCAGTTTACATATTTACTGGTAGATGAAAAGTCATTGAGGCAGCTGAATGAGCCACTGATGTGTTTAAAGTTATGTGGTAGTGAAGTCTTTTTAGAATACATACCACAATGTGATACCCACACACTAACTTAGTTTTCATATTAATATTAAAACTACTGCACATTATGTTGTTTGGCTGTTGAAAGACTGTCATGATATATAAGACTCTTTAGTTTAAATATTATTGATTAATTTATTTTTGTAGTGAATATTTTATTATTGTTTAGTTTTTGTTATTATAAGAGTTAAAGACAGACGGACAATAGCAAAAGAGAGTAAAGTTACAACAAGGAATAGTTCGTTACGAAGTTAACTACCTTAGAAGTGATAGGCCTAACATGTAATATGTTAGAGTAAGACTAACTGTAGAAAAGGAGATAAAAATGATTTATTCCATCAAAGCGTGGTTCTAAAGTAATTGAATCGGCCTGGGTATACTTTGACAAAAGGAACAATGGATAATAAAATATTTCTCATTTGAAAGTGGGTTAAATTACTGTTTGCTCTACACACATTTACTGATGATTTGTTACCTGAAACTGGCCAGTTGTCTTTCTTCTCTACTCTTGGTTTGCTCATTGTTTGATTCATGATGTTCAGAACTTCACTCTTTCCATCTACAAAATAATTATAATTAGTAATAATATATACATCTATTTCTTTTGTGGTGTGCTCTTTCATATCTTTTAAGGTATCTATGAATATGCATTTTCTATTACAATAACCTTTTTTTTCACATGAATATCCCTTTACATTTCTGCCTGTCAACTTTATATTGTCATATTGTTGTGTCTAAAAAGTGAAGGTATAAGAATACAGATGGTAAAGTGAACAGCAAACTAGTGTAGTATCAGATGACAAACCCTCAGTAATCCATGTAAAGTGAACAGCAAACAAGTGTAGTATCAGATGACAAACCCTCAGTAATCCATGTAAAGTGAACAGCAAACTAGTGTAGTATCAGATGACAAACCCTCAGTAATCCATGTAAAGTGAACAGCAAACTAGTGTAGTATCATATGACAAACCCTTAGTAATCCATGTAAAGTGAACAGCAAACTAGTGTAGTATCAGATAACAAACCCTCAGTAATCCACGTAAAGTGAACAGCAAACTAGTGTAGTCTCAGATGACAAACCCTCAGTAATCCATGTAAAGTGAACAGCAAACTAGTGTAGTATCATATGACAAACCTTTAGTAATCCATGTAAAGTGAACAGCAAACTAGTGTAGTCTCAGATGACAAACCCTCAGTAATCCATGTAAAGTGAACAGCAAACTAGTGTAGTATCAGATGACAAACCCTAAGTAATCCATGTAAAGTGAACAGCAAACTAGTGTATTTTCAGATGAAAAACCCTAAGTAATCCACGTTAAGTGAACAGCAATCTAGTGTAGTCTCAGAATATTGATTCTAGTCCATTTTGAGGTGACAAACCCTCAGTAATCTGTGCAGAGTGAATATTGATTCTAGTCCTTATTCAGGTGACAAACACTCAGTTATCTGTGTAGAGTGAATATTGATTCTAGTTTTTATTCAGGTGACAAACCTTCAGTAAGCTGTGTAGAGTGAATATTGATTCTAGTCCTTATTCAGGTGACAAACCCTAAGTAATATGTGTAG
>NW_013670261.1:9529-19310 GCF_000517525.1 Limulus polyphemus
TATTCAGGTGACAAACCTGCAGTAATCTGTGTAGAGTGAATATTGATTCTAGTCCTTATTCATGTGACAAACCTTCAGTAATCTGTGTATAGTGAATATTGATTTTAGTTCTTATTCAGGTGACAAACCTGCAGTAATCTGTGTAGAGTGAATATTGATTCTAGTCCTTATTCATGTGACAAACCTTCAGTAATCTGTGTAGAGTGAATATTGATCTTAGTCCTTATTCAGGTGACAAACCTTCAGTAATTTGTGTAGAGTAAATAGTTATTCTGATCCTTATTCAGGTGACAAACCTTCAGTAATCTGTGTAGAGTGAATATTGATTCTAGTTCTTATTCAGGTGACAAACCTTCAGTAATCTGTGTGGAGTGAATATTGATTCTAGTTCTTATTCAGGTGACAAACCTTCAGTAATCTGTGTAGAGTGAATATTGATTCTAGTCCTTATTCAGGTGACAAACCTTCAGTATTCTGTGTAGAGTGAATATTGATTCTAGTCCTTATTCAGATGACAAACACTCAGTTATCTGTGTAGAGTGAATATTGATTCTAGTTTTTATTCAGGTGACAAACCTTCAGTAAGCTGTGTAGAGTGAATATTGATTCTAGTCCTTATTCAGGTGACAAACCCTAAGTAATATGTGTAGAATGAATATTGATTATAGTCCTTATTCAGGTGACAAACCCTCAGTAATCTGTGTAGAGTGAATATTGATTCTAGTTCTTATTCAGGTGACAAACCTTCAGTATTCTGTGTAGAGTGAATATTGATTATAGTCCATATTCAGGTGACAAACCTTCAGTAATCTGTGTAGAGTGAATATTGATTATAGTTCTTATTCAGATGACAAACCTGCAGTAATCTGTATAGAGTGAATATTGATTATAGTTCTTATTCAGATGACAAACCTGCAGTAATCTGTATAGAGTGAATATTGATTCTAGTCCTTATTCATGTGACAAACCTTCAGTAATCTGTGTAGAGTGAATATTGATTCTAGTCCTTATTCAGGTGACAAACCTTCAGTAATCTGTGTAGAGTGAATATTGATCTTAGTCCTTATTCAGGTGACAAACCTTCAGTAATGTGTGTAGAGTGACTAGTTATTCTGGTCCTTATTCAGGTGACAAACCTTCAGTAATCTGTGTAGAGTGAATATTGATTCTAGTCCTTATTCAGGCGACAAACCTTCAGTAATCTGTGTAGAGTGAATATTGATTCTAGTCCTTATTCAGGCGACAAACTTTAAGTAATCTGTGTAGAATGAATATTGATTATAGTCCTTATTCAGGTGACAAACCTTCAGTAATCTGTGTAGAATGAATATTGATTCTAGTCCTTATTCAGGTGACAAACCTTCAGTAATCTGTGTAGAGTGAATATTGTTTCTAGTCCTTATTCAGGTGACAAACCTTCAGTAATCTGTGTAGAGTGAATATTGTTTCTAGTCCTTATTCAGGTGACAAACCTTCAGTAATCTATGTTTAGTGAACATTGATCTAAATTAAATTTAGCCAAAATAATTTGTTTCAGTTATCATTTAATATAAATTAAGAACTGATAATGATAGATCAGATTGTTATGAGCTGTCAAGTATTGAGGTAGGCTTGTATTTTGGATGATAGGTATATATGAATGTTAAAGGAAAAGAGCTTTGTTTTGTACTTGGAGAACTAGAAAGAGTGTAGATAATGTTTATCATCTGATTTTGAGGTAGACTGATGTGTCTGAAAGAAGATAATGGAAGCTCTTCAGTTAGATAAAAACCTTTTTGCAACCTTAAGGAGTATAGTGATAACTGTTGTGTAGTCTTACAGTGTAGATAATGTTTATCATCTGATTTTGAGGTAGACTGATGTGTCTGAAAGAAGATAATGGAAGCTCTTCAGTTAGATAAAAACCTTTTTGCAACCTTAAGGAGTATAGTGATAACTGTTGTGTAGTCTTACAGCGGATAGTCAATGACCTGAGGTTAGATGTTGTTAATGTATGTTACTTAATGTAAGGATAGATTTTTGTGTTATTTGTTTAAAGCATTTGATTTAAATTTCTTCATAGAAAAACTTGAAGTACCAGCTCATAAGTGTGGAAAACTGATTGGGTTTGGAGGTTACAACTTAAAGAAACTGACAGCAGTAACTGGTAAGGATGGCAATAATTTTAAGATACTGACAGCAGTAACTGGTAAGGATGGCAATGATTTTAAGAAACTGGCAGCAGTAACTGGTAAGGATGGCAATGATTTTATGAAACTGACAGCAGTAACTGGTAAGTATGGCAATAATTTTAAGATACTGACAGCAGTAACTGGTAAGGATGGCAATGATTTTATGAAACTGACAGCAATAAATGGTAAGGATGGCAATAATTTTAAGAAACTGACAGCAGTAACCAGTAAGGATGGCAATAATTTTACAAAACTGACAGCAGTAACTGGTAAGGATGGCAATAATTTTAAGAAACTGACAGCAATAACTGGTAAGGATGGCAGTAATTTTAAGAAACTGACAGCAGTAACTGATAAGGATGGCAGTAACTTTAAGAAACTGACAACAGTAACTGACCAGAGTTCAATGAAACTAACAGTAATAACACCATAAGTCAACCCTGTGTGAAATGTGAGAAAAAATACTGGTTAGTTCATGTAGAAATAAGAAAGTTATTTGTCAGAAGAGAGGAAAAAAAAATACATCTTTTGATCAAGTTTTAAACACTACTGGTTAGTTTATGTAAAATGAAACGTTTAGATCTCTCTAAAGATTACTAAACCACTGCTTGCCACAATAGTACTCTTGCTATTCAATGAGGGTAGATGATCATGAAGCTTATCTCTATCTTCATGGGCTTGGTCGAATTGACCGACCACGTGACCTTTTTGTACTTGTTTAAAGTCTTCATAGTTTGATACTACTAACTTTTAATATAATAAGTATACCTTCACAAAATTTTACACTTTCAGTAAACATTACGAGTATTTTTTTTTACTAGTCTGAGTGCAAAGTAATTTTCATGTTAAGATTAAAAAAATCTCAAATTTCGTTTGCATAATCTCTGAAGCCTCCTAAATACATTCAAACATTTGTTTTTAGTAAAACTTTATATTTTCTCTACCTTAACTTTTTACAAGGTTGTTCAATCTGGACATCGATGATTTTACTACAGTTAGTGTTAGGGTAAAGATAATATATAAAGTTTTTATCTCAAAAGCTTCTGATGATTATTTAAGAGGTTCTATACAGTTTCTCGACTACTGGTCCACAAACCAGCACCAGTCTGTCACAACTGCCTTGTAGATTCATGCCACTGTTCTAGAGGTTATGTACATGAAATCTGAAAGCTGTAAGATGAAAATTGCTTTTCTTTCTGATTAACTCGGTAAGGGCTTCAGAAATTCACAAAAAAAAAAATATGGCCCGGCATGGCCAGGTTGTTAAGGAGCTCGACTCGCAATCTGAGGGTCGCGGGTTCGAATCCCCGTCCCACCAAACATGCTCGCCCTTTCAGCAGTGGGGGCATTATAATGTGATGTTCAATCCCACTATTCGTTGGTAAAAGAGTAGCCCAAGAGTTGGCGGTGGGTGGTGATGACTAGTTGCCTTCCTTCTAGTCTTACACTGCTAAATTAGGGACGGCTAGCGCAGATAGCCCTCATGTAGCTTTGCGTGTAATTCAAAAACAAAACAAAAAAATATTGTAATATTCACTGAAAGCTTGCCAACTTTCATAAGGTATACTTAATAAATTCAGAATTATAGTAAACATAGTATGTGTAGCTTCAGAAATGAACTGACCTTATGAGCATAAAACTCGCAGATCTTGAGTGAAAGGATTTCCTGGAATATAAACTACTCATTAAGTTTTAAGATATTTTAAATAAGAATAAATTCTTATTTTCTGTATTTTGGTAGCAAATAAACACCAATCTGAATAATTGAATTTGCTTTTTCTCACAATATAAAATATAAGTAAAAGAATTTAGAATACTCTATTGAGAGACTTGATCAGCAAACTTTTTCTTTCATAACTTGAAAAAATGATGGAAAGAATGTAGTGTTCTAATTGTTCTATCCTGAGATTCATTTTATAGCTGTTGTTTAGTCTCGGGGAGTATGTAGTGTTCTATCCTGAGATTCATATTATAGCTGTTGTTTGGTCTCAGGAGGTCTGTCTGTAGTTAACACTACATTCTTTATAATTGTTCTGTCCTGAGATTCATATTATAGCTGTTGTTTGGTCTCAGGAGGTCTGTCTGTAGTGTTCTAATTGTTCTATCCTGAGATTCATATTATAGCTGTTATTTGGTCTTCAACTTAACATCCTTTTGATTAAGTTATGAAATAAGAGTTGCTGATGACATCAGTCAAGAATATCTTGATTCTTTATCACAATATTAAAGTTGTAATAATTTGATGGCTGTTGTCTTTACTTTGGTTTAGGTGTTCACGTCACACAAACTAATGGTTCCAACTATGACATATTTGCACCCAACCAGAGTGCCATGGATGAAGCTAAAGAGATGATTGAGGAATTTCTGTCCGAGGAGGTATGTTTATATTACTGCCCACTCGCAAAACTAAATCTACAATATCATTGAATTGGCCGATTCAGTATTAAACAAACAAGTTTATATTTGTAAAAGCATGTGTGTGTACACATTTTCTTTAACAACAATATCTGAACCGTTAAGTATTAACTTCAGTGGTTGTTTATTTCTAACATATTCTCTGTACTTTTAGAAAGAACCAGAACTTGAATTTGGTGCTATTTACACAGCAACAATTGTAGAGTTAAGGTAAGTTTGAAATTTTGGAAAAGTAACATAAGATAGTCGAGAGCAGTGTTAAAATGTAATGATTTATTTTCCAGAATCTGGTGGAAGTGTTATTCAAAAAATAAGGTAGTCACAAATGTGGTTCTTATATAACATATTTTTACTTACTGATATGGTTCATTTAAGTAACTTTTACATCATAGATAGGGAAGGTTCTTATCTATACAGCCTAGTGTATGTTTCGACAGTGTCAGAGAATTGTCTAATTAAAATCAAGTGACACCTGTAAAGACCATTAAAATGTTATTTCAATAAGTACAGAATCTGCAAGTTCTTAATATCCATGTTCAATAAATTGTTTTTTTTATTAGAGAAACTGGTGTTATGGTTACTTTGTATCCAGCTATGACACCAGCCTTACTTCACAACTCCCAGTTAGACCAAAGAAAGGTAGAGTATCATTTTATGCTAAAAATAATAAATGAAGTCTGTTTAGTCATCTTTCTGTCATATTAACCTAAACAAAACTGACTTAAAGTATGAAATTTACTAAATACTGGATCTGGTTTGTGTTGTTATATTTTCACTTTTGAAATTAAATATTCAAATGCAAACTGTGGTCTTTATTTTTTAAGTGAATATTAGGGATACAAGCCATATTTAATCTTCCCACTAGATAAGTCACCCTACTGCTTTGGGATTGGAAGTGGGACAAGAAATTCAAGTGAAGTATTTTGGCCGTGACCCCGTTAGTGGAAGGATGAGGTTGTCCCGTAAAGTTCTACAGCCAACGGCTACTACAGTCTTACGTAACTTGGGAGAAAAACAACAAGTGTCTACATCTAATCTTAACTCAAGCTCACAATGAGTGGTGCTTACTATAGACCAGCTGTGATGTTGAACCAGGCTACAAAACTGTTAGTCAGGAAGATGTAACATAGTGTTTTGTAAGCAGGGGAGATATTTCTATGCTAAATTTACAGAGATTAAGTACATAAAGGACTTGAAGTGTTTTGACTTTCTCGAGGAACAAACAGCTTGAGTAGTTATTACAAAATAACAAAACACTCTTCAAAAAATCTTTATTGTACTGGCTGAAATAACAGATTAAACATTTTTTACATCAGGTTCAAATAGGGAAAAAGTATAAATATATTCTTTTTTTCTTTTTATAAAAAATAGAGCTCTGGCTCCATTGTACATACCTACAGTAATATATGTATTAAATATAATACACAATAATTGTGTGGTTAGACTGAACTTGTATAAATACACACTAATTAAGGATAACTAACTATTCTTATGTTACATGCAATTATTCTCAATTATTTGGTTTTGATTATCATCAAGCTATTAATAATGAATCAGCTTTGATTTGTAATAAAGTTAAATATGAAACTTCTCAAACAATAAAAACACTACTGTATGAATTAACAATTTCTTGGAGTACACTAATTTAAGAAAGTTCCCAAGCTTTTATTACATCTTTGGTTCTAGAACAAACAGGAACATTACACTAATAACAACACGTGAAGGTTTAAGCTAGTTTCGTTAATTATGAAAGCATGGTTTTCAACATAACATAGACTGAACCAAGTTACAGTAAAGTTAGGGTTGTAGTTATTTTACACACAATATAATAAGAACCTGATTTAGAGAAATAGAATATTTGGTTGTCAAGTTGTGTAGCACATATACGTAAATCAACAATACTTAAATTACGTACAGTGTGGTTCACCGTCAAACAAATGAACATAGGCACTTTATAAATGAAAAGTGTTATTGTTTGGACATGTTAATTAATCTAAAGGACTAATAGCTCTTTAACAGACAATTGTACACTTCTAGTACATGCTAAGTACCCCCATTTAGGTCAGATTAGGACTAATAGCTCTTTAACACATTTCCTGGCAAGATAACAGACAATTGTACACTTCTAGTAAATGCTAAGTACCCCCATTTAGGTCAGATTTCCTGGTAATAGATTAATACCACTGTTGATGTTTTTTATATGAAGTCTAACTGATGTCCAAGAAGGTATGTTCTTCCTTAGCTACTCTCTTGCTAACTGAAAGTTGTATGTTTATTTCCCTGTGCTGTATGTATGTTCTTTAATGATCTTACATGAATTAAATAATTGAATCTGTGGTCACTATAACTCAACAACACAAAAAAAAACTATAAATGCATATAACTACATCACCACCTTTATATTATATTAAAGACTACGGAATATAAACATTCTCATAGAATGTCAATCTAAAATAGTTGAATAATTATTTTCTTTGGTCTTACGTTCTTTGTGAAACACACACACACTCCTTAAAGAATACTCTCTAAATAAAAATAAGGACATCATTATCAAATATTGCCACTTAACATATTTAGGCATCAGCATTCAGGAGGTAGAACTGTATGGACGATGGACAGCTGCATGACCAAGTGATAAAACTTTTCATCCAATTGTGGAATAGGTGACCACAGCATATACAGATATATAAAACCACAAGCTTCAAGTTTAGAATCATCTAAGTGGGAAACACAACATTCTTAGATATCCTTAAAGCTCACTGGTTCTTGGCCAAAAGTTAAAACTTCAGTTGCTGGACATCATGAGCACTACTCGTTGTGATATATACACCTTAGTTATCTCATCAAGCTAAATTACTACAAGCTGAGATTCTTCAGTTGTGGTGGACATAGGATGGTTATCTCAAACTGAATTACTAGGAGCTGAGATTCTTCAGTTATAGTAAACAAACCCTGGTTATCTCATCAAGCTGAGATTTTTCAGTTGTGGTGGATAAATGTTGGCTATCTTAAAAATCTCAGCTTGATGAGATAACCAGGGTTTGTTTTTATAACTGAAGAATCTCAGCTTGTGGTAATCCAGCTTGATGAGATAACCAAGGTGTATCCACCACAACTGAAGAATCTCAGCTTCTAATAATCCAACTTGACAAGATAGCCAACATTTATCCACCACAACTGAAAAATCTCAGCTTCTGATAATCCAACTTCACCAGTTGTGGTGGATAAATGTTGGCTATCTTGTGAAGTTGGATTATCAGAAGCTGAGATTTTTCAGTTGTGGTTGATAAACCTCAGTTATCTCATCAAGCTGACATTCTTCAGTTATAGTAAACAAACCCTGGTTATCTCATCGAGCTGGATTACTACAAGCTGACATTCTTCAGTTATAGTAAACAAACTCTGGTTATCTCATCGAGCTGGATTACTACAAGCTGACATTCCTCAGTTATAGTAAACAAACCCTGGTTATCTCATCGAGCTGGATTACTACAAGCTGACATTCCTCAGTTATAGTAAACAAACCCTGGTTATCTCATCGAGCTGGATTACTACAAGCTGACATTCCTCAATTATAGTAAACAAACCCTGGTACTCTTATCAAGCTGATATTTTTCAGTTGTGGTGGACACACGTTGGTTCTCTCATCATCTGGAAGCTGGATTACTACAAGCTGAGATTCTTCAGATGTGTTGGATAAACCCTAGTTTTGAAGCTGAGATTTTTCAGTTGTAGTAAATACATCTAGGTTTATCTCATAAAGCTGAGATTCTTCAATTGTGATAGACACACCCTAGTTATCTTATGAAGCTGAGATTCTTCAGTTGTAGTGAATACATCTATGTTTATCTCATAAAGCTGAGATTCTTCAGTTGTAGTGAATACATCTATGTTTATCTCATCAAACTGAGATTCCTCAGTTGGGATGGATAAACTTTGGCTATCTCATTAAGCTATATTACTACAAGCTGAGATACTTTAGTTGCTCAATATAAACAATCCTTAATTGTACACTATGACTTGGTGATCTGCAAGCTAGTTTATTACAAACACTGTTGTGGAGGAAGAACCATCTTGCTGATCTTATTAAGTTTAGCAACCACAAGCTGAGATTCTTGATGAAGCCTTTGGTTTTCTAGTTGCAGTTGCTTCATCTGTTTTTCCAGAACAGCAGTTTGACTTTGTTCCTACAAATAAATAGGGCTAGCTTGAGAACTTGCAACATTCAATGATACAAACTATTCATGCTATTTATTGTTGGTGCAGGAGAAGAACAGAATACATACTGTGTGTGGTAGTTACTGTTGGTGCAGGAGAAGAACAGAATATATACTGTGTGTGGTAGTTACTGTTGATGTAAGAGAAGAACAGAATACTTACTGTGTGGTAGTTACTGTTGGTGCAGGAGACGAACAGAATACATACTGTGTGTGGTAGTTACAGTTGATGTAAGAGAAGAACAGAATACATACTGTGTGTGGTAGTTACTGTTGGTACAGGAGAATAACAGAATACAAACTGTGTGTGGTAGTTACTGTTGGTGCAGGAGACGAACAGAATACATACTGTGTGTGGTAGTTACTGTTGATGTAAGAGAAGAACAGAATACATACTGTGTGTGGTAGTTACTGTTGATGTAAGAGAAGAACAGAATACATACTGTGTGTGGTAGTTACTGTTGGTGCAGGAGACGAACAGAATACATACTGTATGTGGTAGTTACTGTTGGTGCAGGAGACGAACAGAATACATACTGTGTGTGGTAGTTACTGTTGGTGCAGGAGAAAAACAGAATACAAACTGTGTGTGGTAGTTACTGTTGATGCAAGAGAACAGAATGAGGAATTCTTGTCATTTTAATAACGTATTACAATCTTTTCTAAAACTTGATTTGTTCTAAGTACATAATACACTGTTACTACATGGATATTACTAAGTCTGTAACGTGTCTGTTTAAAACTTCAATCTTATTATGTGAAAATTTTCTCTTCTAAAGGTGAGAATGAGCTAAACTGGAATATTTTTCAACAACCTTATTATAAGTCTATCAAAGTTAAGTGTGAGACTTTCATCAAATGTTTAATAATTGCAACAGTAGAAAGTTCATGTGTTTAGCCAGAAGTTCATATTTATTTCTTTGGCACTAGATATACGTAATATAGTTTCTAGATACATTATTACATTATTTAATTGTA